>NC_091079.1:54659848-54962878 GCF_032405125.1 Capricornis sumatraensis
CAACCCATGTCCATTGAGTTGGTGATGCCATCCAACCATCTCATCCTCTGTCGTCCCCTTCTCCTCCTGCCCTCAATCTTTCCCAGCATCAGGGTCTTTTCAAATGAGTCAGCTCTTCGCATCAGGTGGCCAAAGTATTGGAGTTTCAGCTTTAGCATCAGTCATTTCAATGAACACCCAGGACTGATCTCCTTTAGGATGGACAGGTTGGATCTCCTTGCAGTCCAAGGGACTCCCAAGAGTCTTCTCCAACACCACGGTTGAAAAGCATTAATTCTTCGGTGCTCAGCTTTCTGTGTAGTCCAACTCTCACATCCATACAAGACCACTGGAAAAACCATAGCCTTGACTAGACAGACCCTTGTTGACAAAGTAATGTCTCTGCTTTTTAGTGTGCTATCTAGGTTGGTCATAACTTTCTTTCCAAGCAGTAGGCGTCTTTTAATTTCATGGCTGCAGTCACCATCTGCAGTAATTTTAGAGCCCAGAAAACTAAAGTCAGCCAATGTTTCCACTGTTTCCCCATCTATTTCCCATGAAGTGATGGAACCGGATGCCATGATCTTAGTTTTCTGAATGTTGAGCTTTAAGGCAACTTTTTCATACTCCTCTTTCACTTTCATCAAGAGGCTCTTTAGTTCTTCTTCACTGTGTGCCATAAGGGTGGTGTCATCTGCATACCTGAGGTTATTGATATTTCTCCCAGCAATCTTGATTCCAGCTTGTTCTTCCTCCAGCCCAGAGTTTCTCATGATATACTCTGCATATAAGTTAAATAAACAGGGAGATTCCTTAAAGAACTAGAAATAGAACTGCCATACAACCCAGCAATCCCACTGCTGGGCATACACACCAAGGAAACCAGAATTGAAAGAGACATGTGTACCCCAATGTTCACTGCAGCACTGTTTACAATAATCACGACATGGAAGCAACCTAGATGTCCATCGGCAGACAAATGGTAAGAAAGCTGTGGTACATATACACAATGGAGTATTACTCAGCCATTAAAAAGAATGTACTTGAATCAGTTCAAATGAGGTGGATGAAACTGGAGCCTATTATACAGAGTGAAGTAAGACAGAAAGAAAAATACCAATACAGTATACTGCTGCTAAATCACTTCAGTCGTGTCCGACTCTGTGTGACCCCATAGATGGCAGCCCATGAGGCTCCCCCATCCCTGGGATTCTCCAGGCAAGAACACTGGAATGGGTTGCCATTTCCTTCTCCAATGCATGAAAGTGAAAAGTGAAAGGGAAGTCGCTCAGTCGTGTCCAACTCTTAGCGACCCCATGGACTGCAGCCTACCAGGCTCCTCCGTCCATGGGATTCTCCAGGCAAGAATACTGGATTGGGTTGCCATTGCCCCCTCTAATGCATATATATGTAATTTAGAAAGATGGTGGTAATGATGAGCCTGTATGTGAGACAACAAAAAAGACACAAATGTAAAGAACAGTCTTTTGGACTCTGTGGGAGAAGGTGAGGGTGGGATGGTTTGAGAGAATAGCATTGAAACATATATATTATCATATGTGAAACAGATTGCCAGCCCAGGTTCGATCGTGAGACAGGGTGCTCAAGGCTGGTGCTCTAGGACAACCCTGAGGGATGGGATGGGGAGGGAGGTAGGAGGGGGGTTCAGGATGGGAAACACATGTACACCCATGGCTGATTCATGTCAATGTATGGCAAAACAACTACAATATTGTAAAGTAATTAACCTCCAATTAAAATAAATTAATTAATTTAAAAAATCTAATAGCCTTGAAAATTGTGAAGTCCTACATAAAGGTATTGTTGTAACTGTAGAGCGCTACCTGGACTCATCTTGTGAACCTTCGATTTTCTTTATTGAAAACGCTGAAATAAACTGAATGTCATGTAATTCCCCAGAGTGTACCTTCTGCTCTATAATTGTTTACATAGAAAAGGAAAAAGACCTTCTATCCACAGGGAGTGGAGAGTACAGAAAAATGTTGTTAATAAGCGTGTAAAACACTTGTAGGGAATTTTCTGTCTCCTGAGAATGTGCTTTTCTTCTTACTCTCTTCCTTTCCTTTTTTTGTTTTATTTTTTTAAATTTATTTGTTTTTAATTGGAGGATAATTGTTTTACAATATTGTATTGGTTTCTGCCATATATCAACACATTGTCTCCTTTGTTAAGTCAGTAATAATATATTATTTTTATTATTCATTTTGATGCTCAAATTGATACATATTGAACATGGGGAAGTCCCTTATGTTGTTTCCTGTGACCCATTGACATAGCCTGTCATTCTTTGAACACTTCCCTGCTAATACTTTGCACAAGATACACTAGGTTCATCTTGTACTTTTCCTTCCCCAGTCCTAGACTCAGCCATTTTTTCAAGAAGTGTTGGCTCCTTTTAGTAGAAAAAGAGATTTAGAAACCAAGGTCTTTTGTACTAGATGTGCTGATTGCTATGAGGGTGTCATTGCTTTTAAGTCCTTTCAGAGGATGGAGGGAAACCAGGAAAAAGATACAGCCAGTCGGAAGTATCTGTCTGCAGTATATGCCACAATGAGTCTTCCAAGTAGAAAAAAGCATGTGTAGATGTGTGTGGGTATCTTCTTATTTTCTTTTCTTTTTTTTTTTTTAATGTTTTTATTTATTTTATTTTTTTTGTAAAAATTTTTTTCCTTTATTTTAATTTACAATACTGTATTGGTTTTGCCATACATATTTTCTTGTTTTTCATTTCTCTGATTACTAGTAATGCTGAGCCCTTTTGCCATGTTTATTTGCCATTCATTTTTATTCTTTTGTGAAAAGAAGTGTGCAATTATTTTTCTCTTTTGCCTAGTTCTCTTTTGGGTTATTTGCCACTCTTGTGTATTTGAACTGTTTTTTTTTTTTTTTTTTTAAAGCCTTAACACTTAAAACTCCAGGACATGGTGAAGGACTGGGTAACCTGGCATGCTGCAGTCCATGGAATCATAAAGAGTCAGACATTACTTAGCAACTGAACAACAACAACAATGTTTAAAAACCTTTACAAGTGTATACATATTCGAACATGGACTGAAACAGATATGCAAATGTTTATTGTAGCATTACCAAAAGTAGAAGCAACTCAAGTGTCCATCAGATGAACTGCTAAATGAAATGTAGTATATTTGACTCTTGAACAACACAGGTTTGAACTGCAAGGATCTATATATCAGTGGATTTTTTTTTCCACTGGTAAATACTACAGTTGGCTGAATCTACAGGTACATAACCACGAATATGGAGGCACTGGGTATATTAGGACAGTTGACTTAAAGTTATAGGTGGATTTTTAACTGTATGGAGGGTGGGCATGCCTATCCTCTCCTTTGTTCAAGGATCAATGTCTATGCATACAATGAAATATTATTCAGCCATAGAAAGGAATGAAGTTCTGAGACATGCTGCAAGATGGATGAACCTTGAAAACATTGTGCTGCATGAAATAAACCACACAGGAAGGATAAATATTGACTCCACTTGTATGAATTATCTAGAGTAGGAAAACCCATGGAAACAAAAAGTTGATCAGAGGTCTTCAAGGAAAGGTAAATGGGTTATTGCTTAATGGTTAAATTTTCTCCTTGTGTGATGGAAGAGTTTTAGAAATAGATAGTGGTGGTGGAAATACAGCATTGTGAATATAATTAGTGTTTTCATTCATACTTAAAAATGATTAAAATAATAAATTTTATGTTATATATATGTATATATTTAACCATGATAGAAAATAAATGGATGTGTTTACATGGGTAATATTTCTGAACTCCCTGTTCTTGTCCATTCATCTATATGTCTGTCCCTCCACTGGTACCACACTGTCTTGATTACTGTAGCTATATAATAAGTCTTGAATTTGAGTAGACTAATTCTTCCCATTTAACTTTCTTTTTCAAAATAATTTTAGCTATTCTAGTTCTTTACCTTTCCATATAAATTTTAGAATAATTGTGCCTATATCTACAATAAAAGTTACTGGGATTTTGATAGGAATTCATTAAATCTGTATTGTTTTATCTTTGATATATTAAAAACATTATGATGTATCCTATATATCCCTTGTAATATTTATGTTCATAGTCTAATTTGTCTTATGTAAAAATTGCCACTTCAGTTCTCTTACATTTATCATTTTATGACATATCATTTTTAATCCTTTTACTTTTAAATTACATGTGTCTTTATATTTAATGTTTGCTGCTGATAGACAACATATAGTGGGGACTTTTAAAATCTAGTTTGATCATTTCTGACTTTTAATTGATAGTTTTTTATTAATTACCTATGTGATTAATTACCTGTATGATTCAGTTTAAATGTTTTCTGTTTTTTCCCATTTTGTTTCCTTGTTCTTGTTTTATTTTGCATTGATTAAATATTTTTGTACTTTATCTTTCTCACTATTACTTGCTCTATCTGTTCCAAATTTTTATTGAATGTTGCTACTCTATCTTTTGGGCTTCCCTGGTGGCTCAGCTGGCTGCAGTAGGGGAGACTTGGGCTTGATCCCTGGGTTGGGAACATCCCCTGGAGAAGAGAAAGGCTACCCACTACAGTATTCTGACCTGGAGAATTCCATAGACTGTATAGTCCATGGGGTCTCGAAGAGTCGGACATGACTGAGCAACTTCACTCACTCTATCTTTAAATAATTTTATAATATTTCACTTATGATAAAAAACAAACCGGCATATGTGCTAAGTCGCTTCAGTCATGTCTGACTCTTTTTGACCCCATGGACTATAGCCTGCCAGCCTTCTCTGTCTATGAGATTCTGCAGGCAAGAATACTGGAGCGGGTTGCCATGCCCTCCTCCAGGGAATCTTCCGAACCCAGGGATCCCACCCACATCTCTTATGTCTCCTGCATTGGCAGGTAGGTTCCTTACCACTAACACCACCTTAGAAACCCCAGAAAACCTTACAACAGTTTATTTTAGTTCACCTCTATCCTTTCTTAATCACCCAGATAACCACACTCATGAGGTCACTCAACTAGAGCCAGACATCCTGGAGTGTGAAGTCAGCTGGGCTTTAGGAAGTATTACTAAAAACAAAGCTAGTGGAGGTGGTGGAATTCCAGCTGAGCTATTTCAAATCCTAAAATGTGATGCTGTTAAAGTGTTGCACTCAACATGCTAGCAAATTTGAAAAACTCAGCAATGGCTGCAGGACTGGAACAGGTCAGTTTTCATTCAGTCCCAAAGAAGGGCAATGATAAAAAATGTTCAAAAACTACCATGCAATTGTGCTCATCTCACATGCTGGCAAGATAATGCTGAAAATCCTTCAAGTTAGGCTTCAACAGTACATGAACCGAGAACTTTTAGATGTACAAGCTAGATTTAGAAAAAGCAGAGGAACCAGAGATCAAATTGCCAATATCCATTGAATCATGGAAAAAGCAAGGAAATTCCAGAAAAACATCTACTTCTGCTTCATTGACGATGCTAAAGCCTTTGGCTGTGTGGATCACAACAAACTGGAAAATTCTTAAAGAGACGGGAATACCAGAGCACCTTACCTGCCTCCTGAGAAACCTGTATGCAGGTCAAGAAGCAACAGTTAAAACCGGACAAGAAACAATGGACTGGTTCCAAATTGGAAAAGGAGTGTTTCAAGGCTGTATATTGTCACCTTGCTTATTTAACTTATATACAGAGTACATCATGTGAAATACCCAGCTGGATGAATCAGAAGCTGGAACCAAGATTCCCAGGAGAAATATCAGCAACCTCAGATATGCAGATACCACCACCATAATGATAGGAAGTGAAGAGGAACTAAAGAACCTCTTGATGTGTGTGAAGAGGAGAGTGAAAAAGGTGACTTAAAACTCAACATTCAAAAACTAAGATCATGGCATCTGGTCCCATCACTTCTTTGCAAATAGAAGGGGGAAAAGTGGAAGCAGTGACAGATTTTATTTTCTTTCACTGTGGATGGTGACTGCAGCCACAAAATTAAAAGACTCTTGCTCCTTGGAAGAAAAGCTGTGACCAATGTAGACAGTATTAGAAGCAGAAACACCACTTCACCAACAAAGGGCCGTTTAGTCAAAGCTATGGTTTTTCCAGTAGTCATGTACATAACACGTGTGAGAGTTGGGCCATACAGAAGGCTGAGCACCGAAGAATTGATGCTTTCGAATTGTGGTGCTCCCATTGAGACTTCTTTGGACAGCAAGGAGGTCCAGCCAGTCAGTAAATCAACCCTGAATATTCATTGTAAGGACTGATGCTGAAGCTGAAGCTCCAATACTTTGGCCACCTGATGTGAAGAGCCAACTCTTTGGGAAAGACCCTGATGCTGGTTCAGGTTGAAGGCAAGAGGAAAAGGGGACAACAGAGGATGAAATGGTTGGATGGCATCAATGACTCAATGAACAAGAGTTTGAGCACACTGGGAGATAGTGAAGGGCAGGGAAATCTGGTGTGCTGCAGTTCATGGGGTCGAAAGAGTAGGACACAACTTAGCAACTGAACAACAACAATAAATGGAATAATGCAATAAAAGCATTTGTGAACTGACTTATTTCACTTAGAAAAATACATTGAAATTTCACCTGTGTCATTATGTGATTCAGTAGTTCGTTCCTTTTTAGTGCTGAATTCTATTCTAGTTATCCATAATTTGAAGACCATCTAGGCTTTCAGTTTTCAGCAATTTATGAGTAAAATTGCTGTAAATATTGTGTACAGACTTTTTTGTGACCATGACATTTTAATTCTTCTCGATAATACATAGGAATGGATTGCCAGGGTAGTCAAACTTTCTTTTTTTTTTTTTTCCTTCTTTATTTTCCATCTCATAGTAATTTTTTGAAACTCAAGTGTCATGTGTAGGCTGGTAAAGATGTAGATAATTAGTATTTGTACCTGAAAATGAACAGGCATGCATGCAGTTAAGTTGCATGGATCCACTTGATTCTTTTGAGGCTTGATTTGAACCTTATTAGTAAAAGTTTAGAGGAGCCTTTACTCTGGGGTATGGCCCTTCTGGAGTCTTTATTAAATATTCTGAGTGGTTATCAAGGGTTCTTTACACTGATGAGTAAGAAATATGAACACCTCTAAGCCCTACGTGAGCTTTGGGAATTGTTTAGCTTGAGACTTCTTATTGCTCTTTATCCAGTTTCATGGAATTTCACCCTGCATGTGTGTACATTGGTTGTCAGCCAATGAGGCTAGATGAATGAGATGAAGAATTCTAAACTTTTTTCTGTGAAGTGTCCTTTTCTTCCAAACTCTGATGCTAAAATACCAGTTGATTCAGCCTCATGAACTCTAATCTCTGTCTCATAATCTCAGTGAGACTCATTGGTACCCCTTGTGAGTCCTCTTCCCTGAACCATGAGCCAAAAAGTATCTCAAACTGAATGCCTAAGTGATTAGAGTTGAATTCACTTGCTTGCTTGCTTTCAGAAATGACAGTCCTGTGCTGATATCAAGTTTTAAAAATCATTTGTCTTAGATAGCTTGCCCATTTTTAAAAAGATCATTGTTTATAGTGGGAGGAGAAGTATTGTCTCAGTTATGCCATCATGGCATCCTCATCTCATTTTCCTTATTTGCTTTAATTTTGATTGTGCTTTTCATTGCCAAGCTCCTAGCTAAAACATTCTCTCTACTGTATTTAATATAATGCTTCTGACTATTAAAATTGTTGTGGCAGTTTTTTAAATGGCAATCAATTCATTGCATATCTACAAAATAAAACCCATATTTTAAAAATTTTATGTACACCCAATATTTGTAAGAAGGCTAATGCCTGATTCTGATTCACTGATTGGGTTTATGACATTCTAATTATTCTCACTGTGAAGATAGTTATATTGAGTCTTAGAAACAACACCATAAAATTCAGAAGGATAATTAAATGTGGTTTTAAGTTCCCCCTACTGTCTTGTGTTTTTTGAAGTTTGACATGTCCTTCCTTTTAAATATCAATCCATGTTAGCAAATAAAAATATAATTAAAAAATGATGTATCTAAATAAGTCAAATAAGAGTAACCCAGATGTTTATGAATAGTCCATTAGGTACACTTGTAGCAATAAGTTGAATTGATGTGGAAAAAGCCAGTTTTGTGTAAAATCAGAAAGAAACAAAATTAAACTACTGATCCCCAGAGGAGTGATTTCATTATTTGGTAAATCCTGCCAGGCTGCGATAGCCATACTCCCTCCTCTCAGTTCAGCAGCTTGTCGCCCTGGCACGGCAGCCTCCTTGGTGCCACTTGTGAGCATCTGCAGTGTGCTCTGTCATTCTGCTACACTAAGAGTGTGGGCTTCTGTTGTTTCCCATGATCCCGTGCACCACCAGCTGGAGCGCTCATGCTACAGGCAGTCTGGTGCCCACACACAGACTTGTGAGCATCACCAATCTTTGACCTTGCCTCCTGAAGGAGACTACTGACTATTGTGTTTCCTTTCACTTCCTTTCCACCTTTGCAGCCTTTACCAGACTGACCCTTTTTTAGGAGGTTGGGTTTTTTCCACTAAATCAAAAAGGGGGAGAATATGGAAGAGGTGAAGTATGTGAAACTACTAGAAATAGCAAGCATGCAGAATCTAGGCTACGTAATGTTCTAACGGCCTTACAAATCCTCATTCATTTAATCTTCACTATATCATGAACTTGGTGTATTGTTGTCTTCCTATGTTTTTCTATCTACATGTGAGATCTAATATTGATCTTGGCTTTACTGGGTTTATGCTTGAAACGATCAGTTTTAAGTCACAAACTTGCACAGAAATGAAAGCTCTCCTGATTTGTCTCATTCAGTTTCACTCCTGCATCCCCTAAACCCTCAAGATTGGCAGATGTGAGAAAGCAAATTTCTCCTAATTTTACTTTCATCTATATATGACAGAAACTTTGAATTTTTTTTTTAAAGGTGCTTAGTAACACCAACTAGCTTAGTAACTCTGGGCAGAAGTGCTGTAGTTAGTCTGTGGTTTTTTGTCTCTTTAGCATACCACAGTGACTATCCACCCAAGTGAATGCATAAAAATGGCTTAAAAGAGTTGTTTGAAATATTACATTTTAGCTTCAGTAAAATCTTCTTTTCTAGAGTTCAGTCATTCTCATTTTTAATTGGATGATGCCCAAGGGGTTCCCCAAGGGCTGGTCAGAGAGAGGGCTCAAGGCACGATGGGGCTGGCTGCCCAGTCAACCAATGGAAGGAGAGGTCTGAGGGCATAGATGGCTGGTGAGCGTAAACTGGAGCATATTTTAGTAACACTTGTGTGCAGAAGATGGCATGCAGAGGCTCAAGAGAGCTGAGAGCTTCACGAGTTTTGCAAGCCAATTATTAAATATAGCCATCATTAAAAATTAAGTTATATAAACTTCCACTTAAATAAATTACATTAAAAAAGAGGTAACAAGACAGAAAGAGACTCACAGACTTAGAAAGTGAAATTATGGATGCAGGAGGTAGGGGGGAGCATAGGGTGGGAAGGAAGTTTGGGATGGACATGTACACATTGCTATGTTTGAAATGGATAACCAACAAGGACCTACAGTAGAGCACAGGGAGCTTTGCTCCATGTTATGTGGCAGCCTGGATGGGATGGGGGTTTGGGGGGGAACAGATCCATGTATGTATATGGCTAAGTCCCTTCACTGTTCACCTGAAACTGTCACAATATTGCTAGTCAATTGGCTATACAGTCCAAAATTAAAAGTTTTAAAAAAACACACCAAAACACAGAGAAAAAATCCAAAGGTAACAAACTCAAAGTCCACACTTGCCAATTGTTTTGCTTTTCTCTATGCTCTTGTACTTCTTGACATGTATCATATCCGTATGATGTGCTAGTACTGGATGTCTCTTACTAACTCCGAACTCAGAGATGTCACTTTGGTAGCTTGAAATTGTGCAGGGATTTACATGAGAGAGAGCTGATTGTTAAACGTTTACCAGCACAGCACTGCTTGGAGGGAAGCCTGGGTCTGAGAGAATCTGGTTTCTGGGGCAGGCTGAGAAGAGGAAATGAGGAAGGCAGAGATTACACATGAAGCAGCAATTTGAGCAGAGATTTCAGAATGAAGGCATTCCTGTTCACAGATGTATTGTATTTGCCTTCCATATTTAAAAAATTATTTGGATTAGTCAACAGTACTTCTAAATGAGAACTTCATGTAAAAAATCAGAATTCCACCCTTCTTAGAAAAAGAAAACATACTGGTAGTATATTAATGTCAAACTGAGTCCTTTGGTAACTTGGCAGCCACTGGCTGGAGTGATGGTTACCTTTTAGGAACGTATCTGTCCTCCATGGTTATTTGACCGTCCCAGCCCCGGTGTCATTAGGTTCAGTAGCCAAGGGAATTGAAAGAATGGGGGAGAATGAGATGCAGACAAAGTGACATTAGTTATTTCTAGGACTCAGTTTATAGACAGGGTCATATCCCCCAGTGTTCCTTTTTTTTTTTTTTTTTTTACTTTATTTTACTTTACAATACTGTATTGGTTTTGCCATACATTGACATGAATCCACCACGGGTGTATACAAGCTCCCAATCCTGAATCCCTCTCCCACCTCCCACCCCATATCATCTCTCTAGATCATGCCCATGCACCAGCCCCAAGCATCCTGTATCCTGTATCGAACATAGACTGGCACTTCGTTTCTTACATGATAGTATACATGTTTCCATGCCATTCTCCCAAATCATCCCACCCTTTCCCTCTCCCTCAGAGTCCAAAAGTCCGTTCTATACATCTGTGTCTCTTTTGCTGTCTCGCATACAGGGTCATCATTACCATCTTTCTAAATTCCATATATATGTGTCAGTATACTGTATTGGTGTTTTTCTTTCTGGCTTACTTCACTTTATATAATCGGCTCCAGTTTCATCCATCTCATTAGAACTGATTCAAATGTATTCTTTTTAATGGCTGAGTAATACTCCATTGTGTATATGTACCACAGCTTTCTTATCCATTCATCTGCTGATGGACATCTAGGTTGTTTCCATGTCCTGGCTATTATAAACAGTGCTGCAATGAACATTGGGGTACATGTGTCTCTTTCAGTTCTGGTTTCCTCAGTGTGTATAAGGCAGCTCTATTTGCAATTTTTTAAGGAATCTCCACACTGTTTTCCATAGTGGCTGTACTAGTTTGCATTCCCACAAACAGTGTAAGAGGATTCCCTTTTCTCCACATCCTCTCCAGCATTTACTGCTTGTAGACTTTTGGATTGCAGCCATTCTGACTGGCATGAAATGGTACCTCATTGTGGTCTTGATTTGCATTTCTCTGATAATGAGTGATGTTGAGCATCTTTTCATGTGTTTGTTAGCCATCCGTATGTCTTCTTTGGAGTAATGCCTATTTAGTTCTTTGGCCCATTTTTTGATTGGGTCGTTTATTTTTCTGGAGTTGAGCTGCATAAGTTGCTTGTATATTTTTGAGATTAGTTGTTTGTCAGTTGCTTCATTTGCTATTGTTTTCTCCCATTCAGAAGGCTGTCTTTTCACCTTACTTGTAGTTTCCTTTGTTGTGCAGAAGCTTTTAATTTTAATTAGACCCCATTTGTTTATTTTTGCTTTTATTTCCAGTATTCTGGGAGGTGGATCATGGAGGATCCTGCTGTGATTTATGTCGGAGAGTGTTTTGCCTATGTTCTCCTCTAAGAGTTTTATAGTTTCTGGTCTTACATTTAGATCTTTAATTCATTTTGAGTTTATTTTTGTGTGTGGTGTTAGAAAGTGATCTAGTTTCATTCTTTTACAAGTGGTTGACCAGTTTTCCCAGCACCACTTGTTAAAGAGATTGTCTTTTCTCCATTGTATATTCTTGCCTCCTTTGTCGAAGATAAGGTGTCCATATGTGTGTGGATTTATCTCTGGGCTTTCTATTTTGTTCCATTGATCTATATTTCTGTCTTTGTGCCAGTACCATACTGTCTTAATGACTGTGGCTTTGTAGTAGAGCCTGAAGTCAGGCAAGTTGATTCCTCCAGTTCCATTCTTCTTTCTCAAGATTGCTTTGGCTATTCGAGGTTTTTTGTATTTCCATACAAATCTTGAAATTATTTGTTCTAGTTCTGTGAAAAATATGGCTGGTAGCTTGATAGGGATTGCAATGAATCTGTAGATTGCTTTGGGTGGTATACTCATTTTCACTATATTGATTCTTCCAATCCATGAACACGGTGTATTTCTCCATCTATTAGTGTCCTCTTTGATTTCTTTCATCAGTGTTTTATAGTTTTCAATATATAGGTCTTTAGTTTCTTTAGGTAGATATATTCCTAAGTATTTTATTCTTTTCGTTGCAATGGTTGAATGGAATTGTTTCCTTAATTCCTTTTTCTACATTCTCATTATTAATGTATAGAAATGCAAGGGATTTCTGAGTGTTAATTTTATATCCTGCAACTTTACTATATTCATTGATTAGCTCTAGTAATTTTCTGGTGGAGTCTTTAGGATTTTCTATGTAGAGGATCATGTCATCTGCAAACAGTGAGAGTTTTACTTCTTCTTTTCCAATTTGGATTCCGTTTATTTCTTTTTCTGCTCTGATTGCCGTGGCCAAAACTTCCAGAACTATGTTGAATAGAAGTGGTGAAAGTGGGCACCCTTGTCTTGTCCCTGACTTTAGGGGAAATGCTTTCAATTTTTCACCGTTGAGGATAACGTTTGCTGTGGGTTTGTCATATATAGCTTTTATTATGTTGAGGTATGTTTCTTCTCCCCAGTGTTCCTTTTATAAGAAACTTAGACTTTCCAGGACTGGCATAGCTTAAGAACCCACGCCGACCTGACATAGAAAGGTCTCTAAACATCAGGATAGGTGTAATCTAGTTCATGACCTAAAGATTCTCTATTTTATTTATGACTCATGCTCTTACTCAGAGTCTGATTATTTGTTTTAATGTTTATTTTCTTTTAGAAAGAATCACAAAATTATTTATATTATCTAGATTTCCAAACCACAGAAGATTATAAGATAAAAATTGACAATAAGAAGAATGCTACTAAAAACAAGGCCTCAAGCATAATTACATGGGACCATTTATTTCAGGGGCAGCAACTCTCTGCATCTCTGTAACTCCTAAAGAAACCATTTCTTAACACAGCTAATCAGTCATTGACGATCAAAATGATGATTTGTGTTAGCTTTTTGTTTATATCACATTCAGTGCATTTAGTTACCAAGGTAAGGAAATGTAAACCATCACAGAAATTCCTGTCTTTTTCTCTAATCCAGAAGTTTGCTTCCCCTCAGTCCTTTTCTGCTCTGTGTAAGGTTCTTTTTGCTTCTCTCTTCACCTGGCTAATTTCCGTTTATCTTTCAGGTTATAACTTAGCATTACTTTCTCAAGGAGGTCCTACCTGATTTTCTGGTCAATATTAGGTCTCTCTGTTATAGATCCTACTTCACTGTACCCTGGACACTTATTTCCTTTATGGCTTATTCAATTATAGTTATAGCAACTTCCATCTGTATTTTTCTTTGTTTAGTGTTTATCAGCATCACTAGACTCTGATTCCATGAATGTATTAGCCATATTTATCTTATTCATTGCCATGTTGCCTAGTGTTCATCATGGGTGTACAGTAAATAATTTTTTGAATAGATAATGGTCAGTCTAAAAACAAATCTTAAAATGCTACCATATATCTACAAAACTTTGGTTTTAATAAAAACATGGTGTGTGACTAAATTCCCACATATATTTTTCTCTCTTCTTGGTAGATCATATCACAGTCAGCCTGATAAATATTTGCTGAATGAACAATGCTAAACAACAAGACATTTCACTTTGGTCCTTTTTCCTTAGAGGCAGTGGTCCTCAGCACCTGAAACTTGAGAGTAACTGCATATTTACACATTTTAACTACAAATGCAAACAAGCAATTTCTCTGGAAATACTGGAAGATTCTAAATCTTGTCAAATGTGACAATGTCGCAGATGGAAGAAAATGTGAGAGTATGTGCTTATTCATTAGCCACTTAAAACCCCCAAGTGTTCTCCATTTTACTCTTTTAGATCATAAACACTTTGCAGACTCATAAGAATGTCTGTCTCTCCAAGTGATTCCAAAAATGGGGAAGCTGGCCTTTCCTACGACTGATGATAGGCATATGTGGTAGCCGAAGACAAAAGTGTGTTAGTCAGGAGGGAAAACAAAGGTTCTGTTTTAATGCAATGGAAAATTAGGAATCCTAAACAACCTGCTCATCAATCAAAACACTGGAAATTGTGCAAAAAGGAGCTTTCTAGTTAACAGTGTTTTCACCTGGGGCTCATTAGTGGTTCTAAAAATGGTTCTTTCTCTAGTTTCTAACTAATGCATGGCTGGGAGTCAGGCCAGGTGTTCCTTCCACTGATTTCCACTCTGAGAAGCTTTATCTGAAAACCCATCCCCTTCACACCACGCAGGTGGAATCTGTTCACTGGTTCCATTAAATTAGGTCCATCTCCACCACTGTGCACACACCAAGGCAAGTAGTTGCTTTCAGAACCAAAAGCTAAGAACCCTAAATTCTTTTGCTTGTCTTTCATTCATGAGAATTTGAGCTCCTTAAATTCAGAAATCTGTTTTAGATTGTATTGTTCTATTGAAGGAATTAAATGAGACAATTCTCATAGTCATGTGTTGGGCAATTAAAGTATCAGGCTAATAATTTTTGATTAACAATGTTCAGTTTACAGCCTTTCCCATGTTTCAATGAGAGGACCTGCAACTGTGCTTGGAGGAGGAACTGCCCCCAGATCAGTTTGGCTTCTTCTATCAAACTTTCTCCATAGTTTTCCCAAGCAAGAATAAACTTCCATTCTTCCTAGATTTGGCCTTGATGAGAAATGCCTTGACATTTAATCATATAAGACCTAGTTTTGAAATCGTTGGTGGTAATGTTGTTTAGTCGCTAAGTCATGTCCAACTGTTTGTGACCCCATGGACTGTAGCCCACCAAGTGTTAGAGACTTTCTTTTCAGATCATGGGGCAGCGCTGGCAACTGAATATAAAACTTCACACCAGACTGACCGTAACTTGTTCCAGGGGTGATTTGCTGGGGTTCCCTTACATGGCAAATATCTGTGAATACTTCAGGCTCAAGTGCTTTGATGAGCGATTAAGAAAATAACACAGTCTTAATGGCTTGTGAAAATGGAGAACAAGTAGTAAGCTATCATAAGGGGAAGACAGCTTATGACTCCAGTGTAATGAGGGAGTCAGAGAAAGGTCGACTGAAAGTTGAAGGTAAGCCATGGCAGAATGAGTACGGTTCTGAAAGTGAGTCACAGTCGAGTTGGAGAGGGGACCGTAAATTTCACCTATGGTCTTCCAAATTGGATCAAAAGAATTGAATTAATGAGACAGTGAATTGTGTCCTGTGTACTGAGAGGAGGACATGGACTCTCATGAGCCCCTGTAAAAAAGTGTAAAGACTGTTTTCACAATCACTGAATGTACAACTATCAATATTAGACTGACCACATCCTGATGCACATGGGGAGGAAATGTATTTGGCGTCAACAGTAATTTGGGACATTTAGTATCCTCAAGCTAGGGTGGATTTGTATGTTTTTCTTTTTTAGAGAGCAATACAATTTTTCACTCGAAAATAGCATGTGACACATTTTGACAATGGCTCCTTTTCATTGAGCAGACAGTATCTAGTTTATGGTAACAAGAACCAACTCCTAAGTGTGTTCATTTTTCTTGCACTATAGCATCCAGAGAGGAAGGTGGACGGTTTTTCCTAAGTGTGAACTGTTCTGGAGTACTGATTTATGTGGCTGCCATAGTGGATGGGGCTTCCCAGGTGGCGCTAGTGATAATGAACTCGCCTGCCAAGGCAGGAGATGTAAGAGACGTGGGTTCGATCCCTGAGATGGGAAGATCCCCTGGAGAAGGGCATGGCAACCCACTCCAGTATTCTTGCCTGGAGAATCCCATAAACAGAGGAGCCTGACGGGCTACAGTCCATGGAGTTGCACAGAGTCAGACATGACTGAAGCGACTTAGGATGCATCCAGTGGATGAGGCAGAACTAAGAGGGACTCTGCCTAGCTGGGCACTGTGTTCACCATCAGAACACAGAATGGTTCCGTATCCCAGTTCTCTTATGCTCAGGGTGGATGTGTTTCAGAGTGACCCAAATGCCTTGGTCTTTTGAGAAATAACTCAAGGTATACCTCCTGTCTTGTCTTAGGGACTGAAATTGTAAATACACATCACATATCTACCTGCCCCTCTATCAGCTTCCTTTAAGAAAGGAGGGAGGTGGGAGAAAATATACCTCCTCTTTTCCAAAACAAAGAGTGTGGTTGTTTGTGTTTGGAATTTTAGGTCACTCTAGGGGCAATATTAGAGATCATTTGCTTTCCCTGACCGACTAAGACTGCCCAGAATATGGTGTATATCAAAGTGAAAGTCATTCAGTCGTGTCCAACTCTTTGTGACCCAATGGACTATACAGTCCATGGAATTCTCCAGGCCAGAATACTGGAGAGGGTAGCCTTTCCCCCTCCAGGGGATCTGCCAACCCAAGAATTGAACTCAGGTCTCCCACATTGCAGGCAGATTCTTGACCAGCTGAACCACAAGGGAAGCCCATGGTATATATAGATAGTCACAAATAACCATCATCAACAAATAATTTTGTTAAACTGGTAAAAAGACTTTGCTCTCACATCCCTTTTAAAGGGTCAAATAATCCTGAAGGAGTAGCTAGCTATCCCCAAGTGCTTTTTGGATGGGTGGGATGAGAATGGCAGAAATCACTCATCTAAGAATATTTTAAAATATCATTACATCACTTTATTCTCACAGTTCTGTCCTGGATCACTTCCTGGTGGTTCAGCATTACAAAAAACCCCAACTCTTTCAAGCTACCGAGAAGGTGTCATAGTTATGGTGTAGCACCTATAGTTAAATTTATAGAGGCTCCACAAGTTGAAAGTAGAAATGAATCTAACAAGGCATATAAAGTCTAGTGGTATTTGGGTCCAATGTACAGTCTATAATACATTAAGAAGATAAACACTGGGTTTAATTTTTCATTTCAGAAGTTAGTTAAGCTGTTTCTCTTATTCCTATCAGCCTTTGGTAAAAATATACATATTCAGTCAAACTAAAATATGGATGATTTATGCATTTCAGCAGGTACTCATTTGAGAAGGAAATTGCACCAGGTCCTAGTTCATACTTGTATGTGGCTGTCACAAAATTAGCTTACTGACTGCCTTTTCAAGAATTTATAGATATGTAACACCAGTGTTTCCTTTCCTTTTAATGATATCAGTGAAACTAAGACCTCCCATTTTCCTGGCTTGCTAATCTATTAAGTTGTACCAGAGGCTCAGTGTCAAGAAGCCAAAGTCTCAAATGAGAACTAAAGACAATAAACTCCCTATTTTTGGACTCGTGGCAGACAGAGGCAAGTGCACAGTCTCAAACTAGGTCTTGGAGCTAAATCTCTGCCATGGGAAGCTGTAAGGGTTCCTGATAAACCCATGTCCAAGGAGATGGAGGAAAGGAGGGAGAGAAAGATAAGAAGAAAGGAAGATAAAAAAGGACAAATGAATAAATCCAGATCTAATAGGGGTTTGCACTAATTAGGGTTTCTTTTAGTATTTGTTTAAAAAATAGGATTTAGGAATTAGATGATATTGCTCACCTCTCACCTAGCATTCTCTGTGTAATATTGTTTTGGCCTTCTTGTCATAGGGCTACTTATATCTCCAGGGTATGAATTCTTTTTGTAGGTCACCTTCTATCCCTCACTTTATTCCTTTTTCTGAGTGGAGGCTGCGTGGGTGCAAGAAGGCCGAGAGGAGCTACTCCACATTCAAGGTCAGGACCAGGGGCTGTGAGGAGATACCCCTCATCCAAGGTAAGGAGCAGAGGCTGAGCTTTGCTGGAGCAGCCGTGAAGAGATACCCTACGTTCAAGGTAAAAGAAACCCAAGTAAGACGGTAGGTGTTGTGAGAGGCATCAGAGGGCAGACACACAAACCATAATCACAGAAAACTAGTCAATCTAATCACAAGGACCACAACCTTGTCTAACTCAATGAAACTAAGCCATGCCCGTGGGGCCACCCAAGATGGGCGGGTCATGGTGGAGAGGTCTGACAGAATGTGGTCCACTGGAGAAGGGAATGGCAAACCACTTCAGTATTCTTGCCTTGAGAACCCCATGAACACTATGAAAAGGCAAAATGAGAGGATACTGAAAGGGGAACTCCCCAGGTCAGTAGGTGCCCAATATGCAACTAGAGATCAGTGGAGAAATAACTCCAGAAAGAATGAAGGGATGGAGCCAAAGCAAAAACAATACCCAGTTGTAGATGTGACCAGTGATAGAAGCAAGGTCAGATGCTGTAAAGAGCAATATTGCATAGGAACCTGGAATATCAGGTCCATGAATCAAGGCAAATTGGAAGCAGTCAAACAGGAGATGGCAAGAGTGAATGTTGACATTCTAGGAGTCAGCAAACTAAAGTGGACTGGAATAGGTGAATTTAACTCAGATGACCATTATATCTACTACTGCGGGCAGGAATCCCTCAGAAGAAATGGAGTAGCCATCATGGTCAACAAAAGAGTCTGAAATGCACTACTTGGATGCAGTCTCAAAAACGTCGGAATGATCTCTGTTCATTTCCAAGGCAAACCATTCAATATCACAGTAATCAGTCTATGCCCCGACCAGTAATGCTGAAGAAGCTGAAGTTGAACAGTTCTATGAAGACCTTCAAGACCTTTTAGAACTAACACCCCAAAAAGATGCTCTTTTCATTATAGGGGACTGGAATGCAAAAGTAGGAAGTCAAGAAACACCTGGAGCAACAGGCAAATTTGGCCTTGGAATGCGGAATGAAGCAGGGCAAAGACTAACAGAGTTTTGCCAAGAGAATGCACTGGTCATAGCAAACACCCTCTTCCAACAACACAAGAGAAAACTCTACACGTGGACATCACCAGATGGTCAACACCAAAATCAGATTGATTATATTCTTTGCAGCCAAAGATAGAGAAGCTCTATACAATCCAAAAACAAGACCAGGAGCTGACTGTGGCTCAGATCATAAACTCCTTATTGGCAAATTCAGACTTAAATTGAAGAAAGTAGGGAAAACTGCATGACCATTCAGGTATGACCTAAATCAAATTCCTTATGATTATACAGTGGAAGTGAGAAATAGATTTAAGGGTCTAGGTCTGATAGACAGAGTGCCTGAGGAACTATGGACAAAGGTTTGTGACATTGTACAGGAGACAGGGATCAAGACCATCCCCATGGAAAACAAATGCAAAAAAGCAAAATGGCTGTCTGGGGAGGGCTTACAAATATCTGTGAAAAGAAGAGAAGTGAAAAGTAAAGGAGAAAAGGAAAGATATAAGCATCTGAATGCAGAGTTCCAAAGAATAGCAAGGAGAGATAAGAAAGCCTTCCTCTGTGTTTAATGCAAAGAAATAGAGGAAAACAACAGAATGGGAAAGACTAGAGATCTCTTCAAGAAAATTAGAGATACCAAGGGAACATGTCATGCAAAGATGGGCTTGATAAAGGACAGAAATGGTATGGACCTAACAGAAGCAGAAGATATTAAGAAGAGGTGGCAAGAATACACAGAAGAACTGTACAAAAAAGATCTTCACAACCCAGATAATCACTATGGTGTGATCACTCACCTAGAGCCACACATCCTGGAATGTGAAGTCAAGTAGGCCTTAGAAAGCATCACTATGAACACAGCTAGTGGAGGTGATGGAATTCCAGTTGAGCTGTTTTAAATCCTGAAAGATGATGCTGTGAAAGTGCTGCACTCAATATGCCAGCAAATTTGGAAAACTCAGCAGTGGCCACAGGACTGGGAAAGGTCAGTTTTCATTCCAATCCCAAAGAAAGGCAATGCCAAAGAATGTTAAAACTACCACAACAATTGCACTCATCTCACACACTGATAAAGTAATGCTCAAAATTCTCCAAGACAGGCTTCAGCAATACATGAACTGTGAACTTCCAGATGTTCAAGCTGGTATTAGAAAAGGCAGAGAAATGTGAAATCAAATTGCCAACATCCGCTGGATCATGGAAAAAGCAAGAGAGTTCCAGAAGAACATCTATTTCTGCTTTAGGAATCTGTATGTAGGTCAGGAAGCAACAGTTAGAACTGGACATGGAACAACAGACTGCTTCCAAATAGGAAAAGGAGTATGTCAAGGCTGTATATTTTCACCCTGTTTATTTAACTTATATGCAGAGTACATCATGAGAAATGCTGGACTGGAAGAAGCACAAGCTGGAATCGATTGCCTGGAGAAATAGCAATAACCTCAGATATGCAGATGACACCACCCTTATGGCAGAAAGTGAAGAGGAACTCAAAAGCCTCTTGATGAAAATGAAAGAGGAGAGCTTGATGCTTTTGAACTGTGGTGTTGGAGAAGACTCTTGAGAGTCCCTTGGACTGCAAGGAGATCCAACCAGTCCATTCTGAAGGAGATCAACTCTGGGATTTCTTAGAAGGAATGATGCTAAAGCTGAAACTCCAGTACTTTGGCCACCTCATGTGAAGAGTTGACTTGTTGGAAAAGACTCTGATGCTGGGAGGGATTGAGGGCAGGAGGAGAAGGGGACGACTGAGGATGAGATGGCTGGATGGCATCAGGGACTCGATGGACGTGAGTCTGAGTGAACTCCGGGAGATGGTGATGGACAGGGAGACCTGGCTTGCTGTGATTCATGGGGTCGCAAAGAGTCGGACACGACTGAGTGACTGAACTGAACCGAACTGAAAGCCTTTGACTGTGTGGATCATAATCAACTGTGGAAAATTCTGAAAGAGATGAGAATACCAGAGCACCTGACCTGCCTCTTAAGAAATCTGTATGCAGGTCAGGAAGCAACAGTTAGAACTGGACATGGAACAACAAACTGGTTGCAAATAGGAAAAGGAGTACGTGAAGGCTGTACATTGTTACCCTGCTTATTTAACTTATATGCAGAGTACATCATGAGAAATGCTGGACTGGAAGAAGCACAAGCTGGAATCAAAATTGCCGGAAGAAATATCAATAACCTCAGATATGCAGATGATACCACCCTTATGGCAGAAAGTGAAGAGGCACTCAAAAGCCTCTTGATGAAAGTGAAAGAGGAGAGCGAAAAAGTTGGCTTAAAGCTCAACATTCAGAAAACAAAGATCATGGCATCTGGTCCCATCACTTCATGGGAAATAGATGGGGAAACAGTGGAAACAGTGTCAGACTTTATTTTTGGGGGCTCCAAAATCACTGTGGATGGTGATTGCAGCCATGAAATTGAAAGAGGCTTACTCCTTGGAAGGAAAGTTATGACCAACCTAGATAGCATATTGAAAAGCAGAGACATTACTTTGCCAACAAAGGTCCGTCTAGTCAAGGCTATGGGTTTTCCAGTAGTCATGTATGGATGTGAGAGTTGGACTGTGAAGAAAGCTGAGCACCAAAGAATTGATGCGTTTGAACTGTGGTGTTGGAGAAGACTCTTGAGAGTCCTTTGGACTGCAAGGAGATCCAACCTGTCCATTCGAAAGGAGATCAGTCCTGGGTGTTCTTTGGAAGGACTGATTCTAAAGCTGAAGCTCCAATACTTTGGCCACCTGATGCAAAGAGTTGACTCATTGGAAAAGACTCTGATGCTGGGAGGGATTGGGAACAAGAGGAGAAGATGATGACAGAGGATGAGATGGCTGGATGGCATCACCGACTCAATGGACATGAGTTTGGGTGAGCTCCAGGAGTTGGTGATGGACAGGGAGGCCTGGAGTGCTGCAATTCATGGGGTTGCAAAGAGTCGGACACGACTGAGTAACTGAACTGAATTGAACTGAATTCTCCTTTTATGACTTTCTAAATGTTTTTGTCATCCTTTTTCTGTCTTCTTCATTCTCTCTACAAAGAGTAAAAATATCCTTGTGAATTTAGCCTGTGAACAAACTCTAAGCTTGGCATGCATTTTTGTTGTGGATTTTTATAAAATTTGTTTTCACATGCTTATAATTTAATATAAAGTGGCAGAACAACAGCTTAGTTGGAATATTATATTTAATCATCAAGACTACAGCTTATTTGGTTATTATATTTAATCATCAAGAATTAGGAATTTCTGTGAAAAACTCTCAAGAAAGGGGAAGGTCCTAAAAAGTTCTTGTGGGAACCTAGATTACAATGTAATTTTTTTACAAAATTGGTCTCATCTTTTCCAAAGTAGGTTGGTCAGAATATGCAACGTTCAGGTATCATGGCCACTAAAAGGAGACTGTTTGCCATGGTCTTAAGCGTTTTCAACCCATTCCATAAAATATTTAGGGGTCTGATACATCCCAAGAAATTAAGAATTCATTTTGGGTCAGTTTTTGAATTTATTCCACTCTTTTTTATCAGTCTTATGTGAAAAGCTAATCAATACTGATGAAGACCTATCTTTTTGTAGTCTTAATTTCCTATGTGATTTCCATTTTGTTGTGGTAGCTATGTAGAAATATGTTTAGTTTCTAAATTAAAAACATTTAACCTATTATTTTATTCCTAATATAATTTTACTGGATTATAAGAAAGCAAGAAAATTACATGACTTAGTATTTAGGATTTTTTAGGCTGAAATTTAGAGTTCATTATGCAGCTAATGCATGGTTTGTTTTTTTAAATATTCCATATGTCTTCTACATTTGGTATTGAGTTTTACCTATTACTAACAGCTTGAGTTTCTTAATTATATTGCTCATATCTTTGGCATCTCTGCTTAACTTTCGTTCACTTGTTCTATTAGTTTCTGAGAGCCATGCAATTTTGGATGGAAAGGGATTGGATAAGACTGTCCAAGGGCAGCTATTCAATCAGTACCATTACCACTTTCATTAGCTGCACACACAGGGCTTTTGAACTTCCCTGGTATCAAAGGACACTAGCATGGGTGAGTGTGGGCTATTTCGCTCATTTGTAGGGAATGGATTGCAAGGATTGTACCAAACCGATATGGAGTGAAGAAGGAGCAAATGAAATGATTTCCTGCAGCTTCTCCTTTCACTACCGCGCTAAGCTCTCTTCTGCCCCAGATTGCCATGGGAGGCTCCCACACACATCTGTTTAAGACAACCTGCAGGTTCAGCCGGAGTTTACCATGCTCTTTTTTCTTGTGGTTGTTTCTAATATTTCTAGTCCTGGAATCCATGTTTCTCCTTGGCTTTGATAATTTCTCCAGGCTTGATTTTGGGAAGGAGCTAGCAATGTCTTTACCATCTTGACAGTAACAAGAAGATGTAAAAGAATTTCTAACTTGTACTTCAGAGGTACACGTTCTTTTTACATGCTGCTTGACCTCATTTACTGAGAGAGTATCTTTGCATTTAGCGGCTAAGGAAAATACTAGGAATGCCCTCAGTGTTCTTATTGAATCTTCAGAATTCCACAGTAGCTAGATAATGATTGTTGAAGTTCATATACTGTAATTTGCAGCTATGAAATTAAAAGATGCTTGCCCCTTGGAAGAAAAGCTGTGACAAACTTATGCCAAAGCTATGACAGCATATTAAAAAGCAGAGACATTACTTTGCCAACAAAGGTCTGTCTAGTCAAAGCTATGGTTTTTCCAGTAGTCATGTATAGATGTGAGAGTTGGACCAAAAAGAAAGCTGAATGCTTAAGAATCGATGCTTTTGAACTGTGGTGTTGGAGAAGATTCTTGAGAGTTCCTTGGACTGCAAGGAGATCCAACCAGTCAATCCTAAAGGAAATCAGTCCTGAATATTCACTGGAAGGATTGATGCTGAAGCTCCAATACTTTGGCCACCTGATCCAAAGAACTGAGTTATTGGAAAAGACCCATGCTGGGAAAGATTGAAGGCAGGAGGAGAAGGGGATGACAGAAGATGAGATGGTTGTATGGTATTACTGACTTGATGGACATGAGCAAGCTTCAAGAGCTGGTGATGGACAGAGAAGCCTGGCGTGCTGCAGTCTATGGGGTTGCAAAGGATCAGACAACTGAGCGATTGAACTGACTGAATTTGACATTTGGATAAATAGTATGTAATTAGGCTGATGAAAATTATATTAATTTTTATACTTATTATTACATATTTTGTATTGCCTAATTATTCAAATCATTTGTGCGTATTACTTAATTAGCAAGAAAAAACACTCAAATCCGTGATGTGTATGAGCAATCCCTGCTTTGTCTGAGACTGTAAAAATGACTGTGTGAGCTAAAACTATACAAAACAGTGTTAATAACCAGTGGGGGAAAAAATATGGGTTTTTTTGTGACCTTTAAGTTGTTTTTTTAATCAAACATGAAAAACTCTGTTAGTTTTAAATGTATAGGGAAGTAAAAATAAAGTAAAACTAAAATTTCTTTAGTATACTGTAATTTAAAGCATTTGAAACATTGAAAATTAAAGTTACATCTTTGCAAATAATGCTTGCTGCTTTCTTGTCATATAACTTGCCATACTGAGTGAGCATTCTTCCTATGCTATGGTGAATCATTACTTAGAAAGTTGTTTGGATCGACTTATGACATTTTATCTTTGTACTTTCAGCGTTGTGAAATATCTCTGGAAGTCCTTTTAACATGAAGAGTTTTAATGGCATCATGGTTCTTCTGGGATATCTTCATCCTTTTCATCACAACTTTCCTTGTGTATGTCAGTAACTCCATCTTCACCGTGTTCTTCCAGCTGCATATCTAGAGTCTCAAACAGCGGCAGCATCAACATTTCCATGACAGCTATTTCTTCTATAACTCCATTTACATTCAATTCAAACTTCCACTCTAGCACTGTCACTTCTTGATTTTTTTGGTTTCACTTTCATGTTTGTTAGTCAGTTCCCTCTTCTGATTACCCACTTCTGTAATATCATATAGGATTGTCACTAGGAGACAAGGAGACAACCCAAATGCATGTTTGCTACCTGTGCATGAACTTCATAACTGGTACAGTGAGTGATCACCAAGAAATGTGATTGAACATTGATTACTGTGCACGTCTGTTACTTCAGCAATAGTTTATGGACTAAAGTGGTAGCAGCAAAGTTTGTACTTCATGCAATTTACTCACAGTTAATACTACATGGTAACTGAAAGTTGAGTCATGTTGTTGGAGGACTGTTGTTACTTGGCTAAATCATGATAACTGAAATTCATGCATTTTGGAACAAATGCAAAGAAAGGACTGCCTGTTTACATTTTACATTAAAGCCAGTCATTTGACAACGGGATGAATGTGGTGACTGTGAAAATACATCGCTCACATCTGGGCTGGGGAAGTGCTTGATGGATGGCTCCAGGTGCTAAGCTTTGAACCTGCCACCATGTCCCCACCGGTGCCATACTTCCCGTAAGCTTCTCTTATCCAGTGACTGAATGTTGCACAGATAGAAATGTCCATTCCTACCAGATGGTGACTCTGGCTCAAGGGCTCCCCATTGGCTTAGCTGAACCTTTCAGAACTGCTCTTCAGTCTGTGGCTCTTCTCACCCAACCCTTCTTCCTTCCTTCTCTCCTTTCTCCTTCACAGGGGACACACCTGCCTTGTCATCCAAACTCTCCTGACCTCCTTCAGCTGTTTCCCTTGCAGATGTTTCCTTCAATAAAACTCTTGCACATCTAATCTCATTTTGGCATCTGCTCCTCAGAGGTCCTAAACTAATAGAATTAGTCCTGAGAGTGGCCTATTAAAACAAGGGTCATATGGAGATTTGGGTCTGTCAGTACACAACAGTGAAGACAATGCCACTGTGAGTGGTGTGTAGGGAACGGATAGTCCCTTGCTTCAGATTTCACAGTTGGAGAGATGGACAGAAGTCCAGATGAAATAGAATGTTTACAGATGTGATACTTTGGGTATTTTTGAGAATATCTACAAAGACAGCAGAGTTAGCTAGTTACTGCTAAGTTGTTATCGGTGCCCCTCTGTGGGCAGATGAGAAATGAAGGACCATTAACAAGCAAATCTTAAGAAAGGTCCTTCTTTCCTGTGCTTGAAGAGCAAAGGCCACTGAGCAGCAGAATGATCTAATAAAGTCACAGAAGACTAGAGCTGTTTGAACGCTCTGCTAAACCAGTCTGCCGTATTAAGGGGAGTGTTGGTTAAGAAAACCTGGTACCCTGATGGGAGTTCCCTGATGGCCTTGTGGTTAGGATTCAACACTTAAAGTTGGGAAGCCTGGGCTCCATCCCTGGTTGGGGAACCATCCCATATGCCACGCAGCATGGCCAAAATACAAAAGTAAATAAATAAATACAAATTAAGGGAAAAAACAGTTTTTAAATAAACATCTTAAAAAACTAAAGAAAGAAAACATGATACCCTGAAACATAGGTTGGCGACATCTAGGAGGTTGCCCCTGAGGATTTTGGCTCTGCTGAACCACTGTGTAATTGCAGAGTTCGTGGTAGTGGTCCACCCACCCCTGGGACAAGCTGGCACTCCCAGGGCTGGAAATACTGCAGAGGCCACTCCCCAGAGGCAATGGGTGCCCCCCAGGAGGTGCCTCACCTGCTGTTCGGCTGCAAGGCTGATAACTCGCAGTTGTTGACCAGATGGTATTGTCTATCTGGTAGGAAAGCCAGAACATAATGACAGTGCTGGAAACTGTGGAAGATGAAAGAAGGACATGTAATTCAGTCTAGAGCAAAGGAGGGGCAGAGAGGGTACTGAGACTGCTCAGAAATGGTCAGGCATAGATGGGGGGTGTGAACCTTGGTGCAAGGGAAGGCTTAACATGAGAGAGAAGGGGAGGGAGAAGAGGAGTTCTAGCAGAAGGTGTGGCGTGAGCAGAGGCAGGGAGGCCTCGGGAAACGGCACATCCAGGGGCTGAAACCAGTTCAGTAAAGCTGAAGAGTACAGAGACACAGAGGACCACTGAGAGATGAGAAAGATCATGACAAGTGCCTGGGACACTTTGATAACAGGTGTAGCTTTTGTGATGAAGGTAAGTAAGCCTAAGGGGATTTCAACTGGGAATGAGGGTAACTTACGTGATTATACTTGCATATATGAAAGATTACTCTGGTGGCCATGTTGGAGGTGGACTGGAGGGATGATAGATTTGAGATGGGGGGTATAGGAAGAGGCTAGGAGCAGGGAAGGGTCTTAGGATGTCATTCCAGGGATCCATGTGAGGAAATATCGGGAGTCTGGATAGAGACAGGGGCAGGGAGAAGGAGGTAAGATGCATTTCAAAAAGACTTAGGAATAGGACTCACTCGCTAGATGTGGTGTGAAGAAAGAGGTGGTAGAATAGTCCTCAGGGCCGCATCACGGGTGACCAGATGGAAGGCTGAAGGTGACATATCCCCTCAAGTCATCAAAAACAGGGGAGCAGGTTTTGGAGAAGGCTGAGAGTTTAGCTTTTGGACATGTTGAGTTTGAACTGCTAGTGAGGTATATCAATGGAAATATCTAGGAGACAAATGAATTCATATGGATTTTCCCATTCAGTTAAAGATGTGGGATATGTGTGTGTGTGTGTGTATGCACATATTCATCCTCATTTATGTTATACATATGCAGTATTTATGTGGCTCATATATATATATAATCAATATATAACATGTGTGAGCCTATATAAATATGTATGTGTATATATATATCTAAAATATAAATATATATGTATATATGTGCAATATGTACACATATACCACATATATAATGCATTTAAAACCACAGACTTAATCAATAGTCTAGGAAAATGGGTGGAAGAAGGAGGAAAAGGTGAGCACAAGGCTGCAATCCTGGAGAACCAAATGTTGGAAGTGCGTGGAGAAGGAAAAGATTCTCCTAAAAGTGACTGAGGAAAACTGGGCAGGAGACAGATGAAAAAGAACAGAGAAGGCCAAAGGGAGGGCTCCCCTGGGACCTAACGGACGGAGGGATCCACTTTGATCTGCACCTTCAGTACAGACGTGGCAAGTGAGACAAGCATTATGACTCTCTATGTTACTGCTAAGGACTGGGAACCCTACCTTGTATGTGTGATATCCCTGAATTCATACAACCTGAAAAAAAAAATCACTGAAGAGAAAACAGATTCCATGAAGTGAAGTACTATGCCTCATGTCACAGGAATTCCATAAGTGATGGAGCTTGCGCTCCCTTCATGACATTGTGCTGTCTCTAAACAAGCGCCTCTTGCCTCAGAGCAGCCTCTACAAAGGGGTAGGGACAGTAGAGCTGGGGCAGCCGGCGGTGGGGCCAGAGTTTGCAGACAGTGGGTCAAGGCTATGTTTTCAGGAAACTTGAGCCCTTATTTGGTGGAAGACAGTTGCTCAAAACTGGTAAAGATACCAGTTGAAATGGTGCACAAACGGTAGTAAGACATATGCAGTCACCCTACAGTGACATATGCATCACCCTATAGTGATGACAGCACCAACTAGGGAGTGTTTCCGGAGACACACTCTCCAGTCTGCTTAGGTGATTCTTTGCTCGATGTCTATCTCCCCACTGGCCTGTAAAACCCTGGCGGGCAGAGACTGTCTGTTTTTGTTGTTCAGTCACTCAGTCGTGTCTGACTCTTTGTGACCCCATGGACTGTAGGCTGCCAGGCTCCTCTGCTCATGGGATTCTCTGGCAAGAATACTGGAGTGGGTTGCTGTTTCCTCCTCCAGGGGATCTTCCTGACCCAGGGATCGAGCCCACGTCTCCTGCATCTCCTGCATTGGCAGGTGGATTTTTTTTTTTTTTTTAAACCACTGAGCTACCTGGGAAGCCCATGTCTCTTTTTACTCACAACTTGATCCCTGTGCCTGGCACATAGGAGGTACATAAATACTTGTTTGAAGAATGACTAAACTCAGTCAAATCTTTTATTTTCAGTCATTCTCATCACTGATTTATGGGTAGTAGATTTGTGTAGATTTGGCTGCCTAGTGAAATTTGATTATTAGGATGGTCAGTTCTTAAAAATCACTTTATTAGCATCCTGTGGATGCTGTAACAAGTTACCACAAACTTGGTGATTAAAAACAACAGAAATGTATTCTCTCACAGCTCTGGAGACCAGAAACACAAAATCAAGTGTTAGCATGGGGAGATTCAGTTTCTTGTCTCTTCCTACCAACTTCTGCGAGCTCCAAGTGCTTCTTGGCTTGTGGCCACATCCTTCCCATCTCTGCCTCATTGGTTGCCATGTGCTTGGCTTAGGGCCGCATCACTCCAGCCTCTGCCTCTGTCTTCACACAGCCTCTTCCTCTTCTGTCCATGCATCTCTCCTTTGTGTCTCTTATTAAGGATACTTTTCATTGGATTTAGGGCCTACCCAGATAATCCAGGATGACTTCCTTTTAATTGCATCTGTACCGATGCTTTTTACAAGTAAGTTAACATTCTCAGGTTTCATAGATGTGACATAGATATATATTTGGGGAGCTGCCATTCAATCCACTAGTTCAAGTACCCCCGTCCCTGAGACTTATCCCATTGAAGCATCATAAAGTCACATATGCACCAAGGTAGTTATCTTTGTTTTATTTTACCTGGGAGCAGAAGTGAGGTGGTTAATTTTCAATAAAAACAGAAAGCAAAAACTTAACTTTTATGACTATGTGGAATTAGAAATAAATACAGACATGTGACTTGTCCCCTTAAAATGTTTGTGAACGTTTGTAGGTGGTTTAGAAAATTCAGAAAGCTGAATTCACTGGATTTTCATTCTGAATCCAGATCCTTAGGAAAACTTTTTTTGTCAGTAGGAAAGCCAGCCTTTAGCTTTTGTGTTCAGTAGATCTCGTTCAGTCAGTAGTCTAATAATTGAAAGAGAACAACTATAGAAAGCTTTTTGTGGAGGCTCAGAAGCCAAAGGGAAATAATAAGTGGTGGAAAAAAAAAGATTTGAAAATGTCATCAAAATTTAAGGTTGTGGAAGGAGGGTAGCTTTTTGAAGAATAACTTTTGTGGAAAAACGCTTTTGTTATAAAAGCTTTTTGAAGAACAACTGCTTATCAGCTGCCCTTGAGTGCATACAGCTCTTATTGAAAACTTCATTTTAAGAGAAACTGGGCTGACTAAAGATAATACCTCTGATGTTATCTCTGGGTGATTTATTTCTTTTTTCCTAGAAACTAGAATCTAGGCATTTTGGAAGTACTTGTTTTGTTCCCATCTGCTTTCCTCAATAAGATAGCAAATAGAGTTGAGAAGATGATTCCGTTAAGTAGAAGCATAAAAGGCTGAAATTTATTCTCAGTATTGCTCCACTATTATTTGATGCTTCAAACTTGGAAATCCAAGGCAACAGCAAGAGATTTTGTCTGGATTTGAATTTGGGGTTATTATGGATATAGAGAAGTGGGTCAAATAAATACTATTGTGTAAGAGTGGGATTAAATGTTTATATACACATATATATATTTATTTGTTAGTGGGACATTAAAAATGGAATCAATGGGAACTGAAAATGTCATTTAATCATCGTGCAGGATTTGAATGATCAACAGAAAACAGTTTTGTCACCCTTCCAAAAATGGAATCAATGGGAACTGAAAATGTCATTTAATGATTGTGCAGGATTTGAATGACCAACAGAAAACAGTTTTGTCACCCTTCCAAACGAATTCTCTATGAATCCTCCTCATATGCCCACTTCCAGATGCTTCATAAAAGCCATCAGTGTAATGAATTAGATGGAAATATGAATCCTTCATCTGGTGTGTTTTGACCCCAGCTGGTAACAGGACTGTGACTTGAGGCAAGAATTTCCAGAAGAACTAAATGCTATTAGAATAGCAGCAACAGATATTAGTCTCAGTTATCATGATATCAGATTTGCATTCTCCTCCAGCCTGGTGCTACAGGAAGAACACAAACAAGCCAATCTGTGAGATACTTCTTAAACCTGGAGCTTTTTGTGTTCCAGTCCCCAGAATCGAAATTCTTACTTGCACAACAAAAAGAGAACCTGGAGAATACAGTGAGAAAATGAGAGTCGGGGTAACAAGCCTTCAGTTTGTCAGGAATTTGTCCAGCGTGTCTCACAATGTGGTACACGGACCATAAAGACGGTCCAGCCCCGGATCACAAAGGGCGAGTTAACAGACGCCCAGCAGCTGTTCCCATCTCTCCTGAGACTGGAGAGGAAATGGGTTTACATTGGAGCGGCAGGGATTTAGAGTGGTCTACGAGAGGATTTCGGACTCGAGGTAATGCTTTCTCACGGACAGCACAATCATAGCTCCTGCTTCTGTTATTTAAAAACACACAGAATCTGGTGTTTTCCAAAGCAAGCTAGTTCAGTGGCTCCCAGAGGCCCACAGGATGGTTCTTTTGTTTTTTTTTTTTTAATATTTCCAAATCCCTAATCATAGATATTAAACATTTAAAAACAAAAAGAGCTGAATAGATGAATATCTTTTTGGAAACCCTTTGATTGAAATTAAATTCAGCTTAGTATTCTCTCACATTGGTCAGATGCTGTTATTTTTATTTCATATTTTTACTCTTTTGGCTGTGCTGCACAGCATGCGGGATCTAGTTCCCTGTCCAGGGATGGAACCCATGCCCCACTGCACTGAGAGCATGGAGTCCTAACCACTGGGCCTCCAGGGAGTCCCACTCTTATTTTTAAAAATGTCTCCTATGACTACAAATGGAGAATTAGTTGTTAATTTTTATAATAAGTTTGCTGGTTAAAATGTTACTGAAACTTGGGTTCAGTGGGAGAGAAATACAAAATTCAAAAGAGATCTTTGGTGGTGAAAAGGCAGGACTCCCATTTCTTCAGAAGGAAAAGCAGAATGTGTTAAGAAACTTGATTTAGGGTTCAGATACCTCTAGATCTGCAGACACTTTTCCTTGCCTTCCTCATGAGCTTTGTTTATTCTAAAATAATAATACTCAACTTTTAGACTGTGAATATTATATGAGATAATATTTACTAAAATAGAAGATCTCTGGTTCTGAAAAACATGGAAGCACAGAAAGAAAATTTGCAGAAAGGAAATAAAAAAATACATGGAGCCATTCAATTAAAGAAAGAGAAATTTTGTCAAGTGGACTTAAACATGGCAGCCAGATTACTGCTGCCTCTTCAGCTTGCACGCTTGTCTGTTTGTTTTTCTTCACTACGTCAATGGCAGGGGCTCATTTGCAAAAACACAAGCCATGAGAATAAAGAGCTTTTGCGAGTGACAATGATTTTATTTATTTTTCGCTGTCTCTGCCTTCTCAGTTATTGGTGATTTTATTAATGTGGTTTTAACACAGTTGATTATATATCCAGATCATTTATTATTTATAGGATCTAGGTGTTGTTATTCCCTCACTGATTTCTCATGGCTTAAACATTCTTTAACCCATTGGAAAATAAATATGATGTAGTTCTTAGGCGCTGCTCTCCATGTTTCCCATTTTCTCTTGGACTGTGCTAACAGCTGACTCTTAGAAAGGGGATGGCTGAGACCCCAAGTCATTGTTCGGTCAAATCCTTTGAATGTTGTCTTACTTCTCTTACTCACATACCGGTGATATTTAGTGTTTTCCACTTCAAGGGTTATCCAGGTGCTTTTCTGGCAAGACTAAATCACAGCAGAGGCCTCAGCTTCTACTGAAAGGGCACAGGTGAGGGTGGGGGGCTGCCTATATACAGCAGCAATTTTGGAGGCAGAGAGAGATCCAGTGGAAACCTTTTGTAGTTCTTCTGTGGGTAGCATCAGCCTGGCTCCAAGGAGCATCTCACTTGGTACTTCTCTTTCTGCTTTCTTTTGACCATTTACCAACTTAGCCATCCATATATTGAATATTTTTTTTAATTTTCACTTTTTAAATTTAACGTCTTATGAGGTTTCTGCATATGGATAATTCAAAAGTAGTAGTACCAGTGGTTTAGATAAGATAGATAAATGTGGCTATGATGAATGTTGGGTTTCCCCGGTGGCTTAGCAATAAAAAATCTGCCTGCAATACAAGAGCTACAGGTTTGATCCCTGGGTTGGGAAGATCCTCTGGAGGAGGAAATGGCAACCCACTCCAGTATTCTTGCCTGGAAAATCACTGGACAGAGGAGCCTGGTGGGCTACAGACCATAGGGTCACAAAGAATCAAACAGGACTGAAGCTTCTTTGCGTGGACGCACAGATGAGTGTCAGTCTGTGGTAAGGTTGATTTATATACTTTGTTGTAAAAAGTAATAAGAAAAGAGCTCTAATTTTTTGAAGTAACAAATAGGAACTCTGTAATCTGAAATGTTTAATGATACTTTTTCTTTTTTTAAAGCATATCACAAAATAATAGTAACTACACCTGGTGATAAAGTTTGGATAGGGTCCTCTATTGTGGCCGACTTATCTCAAAGGTCAGAGCATTTTTCTTAAAAGAAAAGACTACATAGAAATGATGAAATACATCATGCCCCTGTATTAAACCAGCATTTCTGAGAGGCTGAAATGTTCCTCCTTAGAAGTTTGTACTTGAAAGATACACTCAAGCTATGTGTTTTCCCTGAGGAGCTCAAAGGCCAAGACTGTCAGCCTGTCCAAAGTTCACCTTCCTACAGGGACTTGCCTTGAAAAGCATTTAGTAGGGCGCTATAGACGGCTCAGGGTATGGTTACAGGGAGTGTGGGGTCAACTCAGCCTGGAGGGTGGCAACCAAAAGACCCTTTGCTCTTCTTTTCTGAAGATCATGCCATATTTCACATTCAATTACACTTAACCACGGCTTCCCAGGTGGCTCAGTGGTAAAGAATCCACCTGCTATGCAGGAGACATGGGTTTGATCCCTGGGTCCGGAAGATGCCTTGGAGGAGGGCATGGCACCCATTCCATTATTCTTGCCTGAAGAATTCCACGGACAGAGGAGCCTGGCAGGCTACAGTCCATGGGGTCGAAAAGAGTCAGACACGACTGCAGTGACTAAGCAAACACACTCACTTAACCATAGAACTCCCAAGTGCTCCTCTCGCACCACCATTCATCAAGATGCTTCCCAAGGCAGCCCATGGCCAGCGGAATCAACTCCATCCCAAGTCCTTCACTCCTATTTGGAGAGCCTCTGTCATACTTTTTTTTTTTTTTTTGCTCTTTTTCTCCCCTCACTTCTGATGTGGCTAAAAGACTGCACTCACAGCTCTCTCCAATAGTTTAAGGATATTTGATCCCTCAGTATTTATCCATTATTGGCTCTGTTTACCCAAGGGAAAATTAAGTGCAGGGCCTTAGAGCACTGAGCACTTTAATACGCAGATGCATATGCTGAGCTCGGACAGATGTTGGTCTTGGGGAACAACAGAAGCAGAGCTACGTCATTTGCTTGGGAAGCTGCTTGTGCAAACTGACTGATCCTGCAGGTGCCCGGGACCACGTGGGGGTGAGCAGCCCGCGATGCTAAGAAAAAGGTCTGCTGCCGCGACAACCCTGAGAAATAGTATGGGTTTTCACACACACACACACACACACACACACACACACACACACACACACATCCAGCCGGCAAGGAATTCTGAGCAGTGGCCGGTAGGAAAAAATAGCCAGCCTATATTAGCAGGCTTTAACATTTAACTGTTCTTTTTTTGTCTATTTTTTGTTTTCTAGAAAAAGAGAAATCTTCTTTGTATATGTCACTAGGTATTTTGGGACTTTCTTGGTGACTCAGTGGTAAAGAACTCACTTACCAATGCAGGACACTCTGGTTTGATCCCTTCGTTGGCAAGATCCCCTGGAGAAGGAAATGGCAACCCACTCCAGTATTTTTGACTGGGAAATCAGGAATAGAGGAGCTATAGTCCATGGGATTGCAGAGTCAGACACGACTTAGTGACTGAACAACAGTCTGATTTGTAAATCTACCCTTTCTCAGGAGACAATGTATTTTAGGCAGTGGTTTTTGTACATGTAGATGGTGTGTGTCTCTCTGTGTGTGGTCTCATGTATATTTGAGATAGAAGAAAGCCCTTCAGGCAGCTTTTGGTAGATTCTTGTTTCTGATTAAACTCCCCCCCCCCACCCCGCTATTTTTGCTGCTATGGGAGCCTCTTAGAAATGAGGTGACATGTTTGTGAATGTGCTGCTTTTCTATTGCCGAGTCGGTGTGGGGTGGGGCACAGGACTATCCCCCCACCTCTCTGTGCCAAAGCACCTTGAAGTCTGGGCTGTCTTATTCATCTGTGTGTCCCCTCCCCCTGTTACATTGTGGGTGCTCACGTGTTCATTGAAGGCACGCCCCAACCCAGGTAGGCATCCCCAACACCAAATGTCATTGCTTCTGTGTGTCTTGTTCCAAAAGGGGCAGAAACCCGACGAGGGCAGTCACAGCCCTGAGACTTTGAATGAGGACTTTAGGGAAATTTTATCTTCATTGTGCATGTCAAATCATTGTTTTCTCAATCACCTCGCATTATTGAGACAGTGTCGATGTAAATTACAATCAACATCTTGCCTGATTCAGGTGCTCTACTTGGACTCTGTGGAGAGCCACCATCACCTTCCAGAGACCTCATCATGATGAGCAGCAGCTGGGGCCAGGTGGCCCAGGTCCAGAGCTGAGCACTGCCTGTCGCCAACTAACCTTGAGGAGTTAACCTCTCTTTAAATTAGCTGTTGGCATGCAGATTAAATGAGTCAATCTGTGTGAAATGCTTGAGAGTAGTGCTAACATATATTGGGTTGGCCAAAAGGCTTTTCCATAAAATCTTACCAAAAAACCAGAAGGACCCTTTTGGCCAACCCAATAATACATATATATATTAACTATCATATCATATCGCTAAGTTCTCTGATAACTTCCTCCTTCTGTTCATACCCAGGGAATGAGGTGAACTCCAATGGTAATCCATGGACTTTTCCTTTACTCCAGTGCCCACACCATGGCACTAGCATGGCATTGGGTTCCTGAGATCTCAGATCTCCTCCCTGCCCTGTCTGTCCAGCCCAGCTCTGCTCCATCCCATCCCCTCTCCTGGCTTTCAGACTGGACATGAACCCACATCTTCACTCAGATGCCTCCTGGTATCCATCACCCACTCTCCCCTGGGTGGTATAACTTTCTGTGGCTGAAGGACTCTGTCATTTTAATTTAAAGAACTTGTATCAAGTTCCACTTTCCTCAGGTTGAAACCAAGAATTCACATTTTGAGACTATTGAGTGAATGTCTTACTCATTGGAAGGCATTGTTCAAGCAGAGAACAAATCAGAACATCTTTGCTCATGGAATTCTCATTCCAATGAGGGAGTCAGATAGTAGGCAAATAGATGTGTAATCGAGTGACAGGTGTCTGGTGACTCAGATTTTCTTAAGAGTTGCAATGTAGCCATCTAAGAAATAACCTCAATCTAAGAAATGTTTGGCCCCACGAGGCCCACTGTGAAGTCATACCTGCGACTAACAGAGTCATTTCAGTTCAGTTCAGTTCAGTCGCTCAGTCATGTCTGACTCTGCGAACCCATGGACTGCAGCATGCCAGGCTTCCCTGTCCATCACTAATGCCCGGAGCTTGCTCAAACTCATGTCCACCAAGCCAGTGACGCCATCCAACCATCTCCATCCTCTGTTGGCCCCTTCTCCTCCTGCCTTCAATCTTTCCCAGCATCAGGGTCTTTTCCAGTGAGTCAGTTCTTTGCATAAGGTGGCCAAAGTATTGGAGTTTTAGCTTCAGCATCAGTTCTCCCAATGAATATTCAGGACTGATTTCCTTTAGGATGGACTGCTTGGATCTCCTTGCAGTTCAAGGGAATTTCAAGAGAGTTCTCCAAAACCACAGTTCAAAAGCATCAATTCTTTGGTGTTCATCTTTCTTTATAGTTCAACTCTCACATCCATACATGACTACTGGAAAAACCATAGCTTTGACTAGATGAACCTTTGTCAGCAAAGTAATGTCTCTGCTTTTTAAGATGCTGTCTAGGTTGATCATAGCTTTTCTTCCAAGAGGCAGGCATCTTTTAATTTCATGGCTGTAGTCACCATCTGCAGCGATTTTGGAGCCCCCCAAAATAAAGTCTGTCACTGTTTCCACTGTTTCCCCATCTATTTGCCATGAAGTGATGGGACCAGATACCATGATCTTAGTTTTTTGAATGTTGAGTTTTAAGCCAGCTTTATCACTTTCCTCTTTCACTTTCATCAAGAGGTTCTTTGGTTCCTCTTCATTTTCTGCCATATGGGTGGTATCATCTGCATATCTGAGGTTATTGATATTTCTCCTGACAGTCTTGATTCCAGCTTGTGCTTCATCCAGCCTGGCAGTTCGCATGATGTACTCTGCATATAAGTTAAGCAGGGTGACAATATATAGCCTTGAAGTACTCCTTTCCCAATTGGGAACCATTCTGATGTTCCATGTCCGGTTCTAACTGTTGCTTCTTGACCTGCATATAGATTTCTCAGGAGGCAGGTAAGGTGGTCTGGTATTCACATCTCTTGAAGAATTTTCCACAGTTTGTTGTGATCCACATGGTCAAAGGCTTTGGCGTAGTCAATAAAGCAGAAGTAGATGTTTTTCTGGAACTGTCTTTCTTTTTCCATGATACAAAGGATGTTGGCAATTTGATCTCTGGTTCCTCTGCCTTTTTCAAACCCGACTTGAATATCTGAGCCCCTTTAAGGAGGAGTTATCACAGTGGCAGATGCTCTTCCTTCCAGAAAAATCTCACTGTGCATGCAGAGTCACAAGGTTGAGTTAGAGCTTGGCCTAAAGTTGATCGATCCTTTCCTCTGAGGAGGAGAGCAGCTTTTGCAAACAAAACATTTCCAACCATCATCAGAAGGTGATTTGGCATGATTTGACACAGTACAAAATAAGCTGTAGCTAATATTTAAAATCAGTGAGCTAACTGTTTTAGGGTTGGAAAGAACTATGCTGTGACAAAATTGGGAAGGTACACTCTAGAGATCTCAAATGGAATTTGATAATAAGGAAAGAATAATATTGAATAAAGTAATAAAGATTTTGCAGGAAGTACTATGATAAAAATGTTATGACTGCTTTTTAACTCTTACACATGATGGTAGAATTTTCAAATAACAGTTTCACCTGATAGTTGATAAGTGGAATCTACCTGGTCTGTTCTACCCAAACAGCATCTCAGAGTCCTTCCCTTCTCATACCACTACTTAGCCTCCAGCTACTGCAGCCAAGCCCAGAGAAGCTGCCACTCTAGAATTTCTCTTCCATAATCATTGCCTTAGAAGTTGAGGTTTCTACCAGTGACCTATTTGAGCCTGATCCAAAAACCCTGCTGCTGCTGCTAAGTCACTGCAGTCGTGTCTGACTTGGTGCGACCCCATAGATGGCAGCCCACCAGGCTCCCCCATCCCTGGGATTCTCCAGGCAAGAACACTGGAGTGGGTTGCCATTTCCTTCTCCAATGCATGAAAGTGAAAAGTGAAAATGAAGTCGCTCGGTTGTGTCCAACTCAGCGACCCCATGGACTGCAGCCTACCAGGCTCCTCCGTCCATGGGATTTTCCAGGCAAGAGTACTGGAGTGGGGTGCCAATTCCTTCTCCAATGCATGAAAGTGAAAGTGAAGTTGCTCAGTCGTGTCCGACTCTGTGCGACCCCATAGACGGCAGCCCACTAGCTCTGTGCTTGTAGCACAACATCAAAGCAGAGAATAAAGATGTCTAATATTTCAGTCTAATTTCAGCATTAATATTCCCCAGCAGTAATTAATTGTAGAAATACATAGAACCTGCAAAAATGCATAGAACATGCTAGAAGCACACATGAGGAGTCATATTACCATTTCCCGTAGATCTGTGGATGTGGTCACACAATATTCTACAAAGAGGAAGTCTTTCCTTTTATGAAATTACTTTATTACTCCCCATTAAGCTCATTCTAATATGTGGTAGCCTCACCAACACCCTTTCTGCCTGGACTATAATAATACCTGCTCATTGATCCCCTTTGCTTTCATATAATGACACTTTGAGCACCTAACCCCATCGGCATCCATTTGTTTCTTTAAAAATATAAATATGCCCATGTATACATATCTTAAAATGTTTGAATGGAACATGATTGTCTGCGGGATAAAGTGTATATTTTTGAACACGGCATGCAGGACCCTTCACTCACAGCCTGCACGTGCTTCTGCAACATTTTCTCCTGTCTCTCTCCTGTGTCTCTCCTGCCTCCAAGCATTTCCACCCTCTTGCTGTGCTGTGAGGCCCATGGTTTCCATACCTCACCCCTGTGCTCTGTTCTTGCGTCCTCCTGTCAACCGATGCACATGGGGAGTCCCCTGTACCCTCCTTCATTCTCCGTTGGTTTCACCTTCACTTCCAGACAGAACTAGCTTCTTCCCTGTCTCTCTTCCCATGTACCTTGGTTTCTACTGAAGCATTTCTCATTCCTTTGAATCTATTGATTAATGTGCCTGTCTCTTCATCAGCCTGGGCAACTTAAGAATGGAGATTTTTCCTCTGTTTGTTTGCTCCCAGGCATAGGATAGAAGGGCTGTGAAATGTGTGTTAAATTAAGATTAATCATTGAATGTCTCACAGTCCCAAATCTCTTTAATCCTTGTTTATTGCAAATCTACTGAAAATAAAATGCTTTTGAAATATGAATGATCTTAGTGAGTGGCTTTGCATATCTAGCATTCAACAAAGATCCTATTCTATGTACTCAAAGCCAAAAGACATTTTCAGCTGGGCAATGCAAAGATCATATAGCTATTTGGTGGTTGGATGGTCAGTTCAGAAGAACCCTAAACAAGACTTTGACAACAGGGAAAAAACCCTAAATAACTATCATATAATTACAAAGTATTTATTAGCATATTTGCAAACCACTTTGTTGATTTTCATTTGTCTTCTTGGGCTCCTCAGCTAGTGGACCTGGCCTGTGAACTGATTTTGAAGAATAGGTTGGAAATGGAGACTTTGCCTTGCACTGTAGCCCCTGGTGAGCACTGGCGGTAGCTATCACCAGGGCAGCATTTTGTGCAGCGTTGTGTGTTCCGGCCAAGAAGATGCATCCCTGGGGGGCCAGTGGACATGGACGGGCACAGTTTCCAAGCCCCCGCCAGGCCACTGTGTCTCTCAGACTCTTGGCACACAGGAGCCTGCTACCGAGGACAAGTTGCCTTCCTGGGCTGCTCAGTGTCCTCTGCGCCACCTTGAACATTAAATGCAGCATTTTCCTCTTTGCAGCCATGCCTCAGGCCCTAGAGTCTCAGTTCAGAGCGTTGTTTTGTTTTATTGGGTTGGCCAAAAATTCCATTTGGGTTTCCATAAGATGTTATGGAAAAACCCAAATGGACTTTTTGGCCAACTCAATACTTTCTACTTTCTTAGCGTTTGGGTGTTAGTGTCCCAGCATGTATCACACTTGTTTCCTCCTCTAGGCTGTGATTCCCTGTCCTCCTCGAAGCCCCTGATTTCTGTCTGGGTTGTGCCTACAACATAGTAGGCACTCATTGAAGTGTCTTGTTGAGAGTAGTAATGGGTAAAGAAGCTTATTTACTTACCTAATATGTAAGTTTCTCTCCCTGTGAATATTAACCAAACATTTTTCCTTTCTTCCTTTACCCCACGTTAAGAACCTCCTCATTGCAGGCTTTGGCAATGCAGTCCTTAGGGGGCAGTTTAACTTGATTACCTTCACAGAGGATCAAGACTCTACTCCTGTTCCCATATTTCAAATGATCATTTTTCTGGATTGTGTGTGAAATGTGCTTTATCTGTGGAGGAATGGATCAGCTATGACCGCAGCTCACATCTGCATCTTGCCTAAGGAAGACCTAGCTCAGTCCGTAAGCTGTGAAATCATTTTAACCCAAGTGAGTGTCTGGGGGTTCTTTGTTCGTGGAGATTGTGTGAAACAGGGCACACATGTTGCGGTGGTAATTGCAGCCCCACTGAGAAGAGGAGTGCTTGAGTCATGTCTTGAAAAATCATTCTTGCCTATGTGAGAAAAGACAGGGTAGAAGAGAGTGCAGTCACTTCACAGAGAAGAAGGTGGACCTCTGTTCTCCTGAAACAGTGGGCTGTACCTTGTATCAGTTGCTCAGTCGTATCTGGCTCTTTGGAACCCCATGGACTGCAGCACGCCAAGCTTCCCTGTCCTTCACTATCTCCTGGAGTTTGCTCAAACTCATGTCCATTGAGTGGATGATGCGCACCCACCTCTCTTTAAAGTGACCCCAACTAGCAGTTGTATGTGGTCTACTTCCAATCCCAATGTTCTCCGTGAAAGAGTGGGCTTCCCTGGTGGCTCAGAGGTTAAAGCGTCTGCCTGCAATGCGGGAGACCTGGGTTTGATCCCTGGGTTGGGAAGTTCCCCTGGAGAAGGAAATGGCAACCCACTCCAGCATTCTTGCCTGGAGAATCCCAAGGACGGAGGAGCCTGGTGAGCCCCAGTTCACTTCACTTCAGTGAAAGAGGGCCAATGACCATAGGGTTTGTTTCAGGGCATTCAGGTCTGATCATGGGAAGAAAGCTTTGTAGGTTCTTTAATATATGGACATGGGAAGGCAATGTTGACTTGGCAGTTACTTTTTAGAAGAGACAAGTTGTATTGTGAATATCCAGATCATCTTAAAAGGAGAGAAAGAATGGGCTTGCTGAAGGGGGTGGCATCTGAGTTGAATTCTGAAGCATGAGAAAGAGCTAGCAGGCGAAGATTACAGGGGGACAGGTATTCAAAACATAGGACACAGTGTGTGCAAATACAAGGAAATGAGAGCCAAGATGTCCTGCTGAGAAAAGTAGTTCTGAAACAGAAAACTGTAAGCAGTTCAGTAGAACTAGAGAGGATAGGGTGGGGGAGGTAGGAGATGATCCTGGAGAGGTGGGCAGAGGCCAGATAAGGAGGGACCTTGTGTAAGTCCCTGAAGACTGTGCAATTTATTTCCTGGTGAAGGAGGAGCCAGTTGAAGATTTCAAGCAGGAAATTCACAAGGTCAGGTCTTATAGAAAGATAACTTTGGAAGTAGAGTGAGCCACACATCTAATTGGAGCAGCACTTGAGAAGACCTGGGAATGAATGCTATCCTTCCAGGTTTGTAGAGCCGAGAAAATGCCTCACGGGTGAGTAAGAGGCACTGGCTGAGATCATTACAGCCTTCTTTGTAGGAGCAAAGAATCAGAAACAATCAACTCATTTTTAAGAAATTGAATATGTCAAATGATGTAGAGTCCTTTGAATACATGTACTAACGTAACATACTAACATAATTAGATGGTATGAATCTGATTTTTCTATAGCAGCATAGACTGACCTTAAAATAATGTCACCCTCCCAAAAGTGAAAATTTTAGCATGTGATCATTTATCTAAATTTAAAAGACGTAGAACCAAATAACATATGACATATGTGTGTAAGTAAAAATTTTTAATGAACTGGAAGGCTGTACACTGATTTCATGATAATGGCTGAGAAGGAGGGCAGAGAAGAAAATATAATTGAATAAAGGTGGTGGATTAAAGAAGCTTTGGCTTTACCTGAAATGCAATAATTTATTTTTGTTTTTAAAGGATAATGTAGGATTATTATTACTTATTTAATTTTCCTAAGGTATAATAAGGGGGGAAAACAAATCTGATAGTGAATATCACACAGTGTTAATAGATATTAATTCTGAGTTGTGAGTTTGTTAAATTATACTTTACATTGTTCTGTACTTGAAAAAACAATTCTCTCCTTTTAAGTAAAAAAAGAATATTGCGTGTGTGTATGTGTGTTTGAGCAGTGACCTGAGAAGTGTGAGTGCCAATAGTATGATGACTATAAGCCAAGGAATGTGAAAGTTCAAGAAAAACTGTCAACAGGGTCAAGATGAGAACTGAAAAGAGTTGAATTAATTTGTGATTTAGCAGGTCGGTGGTGGCCTTGATGTGAATGATCTCAGCACAGTGATGTTGAATGGAAGTCTAGGGCAGTTGACAGAGTAAGTGGAAGATAAAGACATGACAGCAAATTCCATCTGTTTTCAGAACTTTGACCATAAAAATGAAGAAATAGATGGATTTGTACCTAAAGGGGGATGTCGGTTTAAGGGAAATGGTTGTTATTTTAGAAAAACTTGATATTGTTCATCTGAGACAGGAAAAATATGAGAAGGAAGAGGCTGAAGGTACATCTAAGAGAGGAGATAACTGATGGGGCAGGAGAAAGAAGGAGGAATAGAATCTACAGTGAGAAGGTGGAACCCTCCCCGGGGAGTGGAAGTTGATGGGTGTAAGCAGAAACTCAGGGCTCTGGGGAGAGAGGGCTGGAATGATTTTGAGGAAGTTAAGATCAACAGCTTCAATTTTTTTTAATCAAAATGCAAATTATAGTTCCGCCTTTACTGAATATTGTCACTTATATAGAATAAATATTTTAAGATATATATTTTCATGTATAGGTAACTGTGCAACTATTTCTCTCATCATTATTAGAAATGATCAAAAGTAGTAAAAATATTATTCTCTGGGCAATGAGATCAATTTTGGTTTCTGCAGGTGTAATGAATATTAGAAAGAAAAACAAATTACCAAGTAATGTAGATAGAGATATGGTTTTAAATGAAACATATGCCCATAGAGCATAGAGGTTAGGTTTACTTTTCACTGATAGATCATAGAGGAAATTACATCAAAGTAATATGTTCTGCCCTGTCCTAAGTACATGAAATACTTCATAGAACTTGATTATGGCAAAACCCTTAAGGGATCTGTTGCCCTCCTCTTCCTTCCCTGACCTGCTGAATTAATCTTGTATTTCACCTAATTAACTAGGTTGATGGATATTTTAGCATTTTCTTCATGACACTTTCTTTTTAAATAATGCAAACATACTTGTAAATACTGTCTGTTGATTTTATTCATTCAAGAATACTATTGGGATTTCCCTGGTGGTACAATGGATAGAGAATCCGCCTGCCAATGCAGGGGATGCGGATTTGATCCCTGCTCTGGGAAGATTCCTTATGCCTCTGAGCAACTAGGCCCATGCACACAAATACTGAGCTCACACACCTAGAGCCTGTGGTCTGCAACAAGAGAAGCCACTGCAATGAGAAGCCTGGGCACAGCAGCTAGAGAGTAGCCCCTGCCCATTGCAACTGGAAGAAGCTTGTGTGCAGCAATGAAGGCCCAGCACAGCCAAATATAGGAGATATAAACCGATAAGATCGATGCCCTATTATAAATACAGTGCTAATCAGCTCCTGATATCAGTATCTCATTATTGTAACAAATTAATTGTCATAGGATTCCATGATTGGAAGAAATGTTATATGGCTTCTGCTCATCTATTTCAGCTTCCATCCATCGGATTAGAATGAAAACCTAGAGGGATATCAGGACCCCAGTAAGAGAATAAAAAAAAAAAACAATCAGCAACGTTTTCCTCTTTCTCTAGTTGTTAGGCAATCATGTGTGACCTATTGCTCACTGATGAATATGCTAAGAGCAGCAGTGAGGTGGTGGGTTTTTTTTTTTTTTTTTTTTTTTGGTATTCATTCGGCGAGGAGTGACTGAGCACGTGTTTATCAAATAAATGCAAAGTTATAGAGAAAAGGGTTACCTCCTTTGTCAACAAGGAGCTTCCAGTCAAATAAGATACAAAACCCCCCAGAAATCCAGTAAGATGCCCAATTACCCCATACCCAAGGTAAAACACAACTGGTTTTGTAGTCATACAGCAACAGTTACTTGTTTGTGGACATATATGTTGCTATAAAGATGTATACTTGACAGAGAGTACCCCCATTGGGGAATCAGGAAGTCTTCTAAAATTTCCTTATTTTCCCCTTCTTGGCTGGATTACAAGTAGGTACATGGCCACTGGTTTTGCTCTATGTTGAGAGAGGAGGGAGTATAAATTATGGTTATGTCAGAGCAAGGTGAGTGATAAAGCTTTGCTCATGGGGGGCTGATGTCTGCAGATAAGTGTGGTGTCAGACCCTCCCTGTCCTCTCCATACTCTGACTCATCAGCTGTGCTTATATCTGTTCATAGCAGCTTATTTGTGCTAAATCTGATTGGTTGTATCATATTACCGATATTTTATGGTGCTGGAGAAGACCCTTAGAGTCCCTTGGAGAGCAAGGCGATGAAACCAGTCAATCCTAAAGAAAATCAACGCTGAATATTCACTGGAAGGACTGATGCTGAAGCTGAAGCTCCAATACTTTGACTGCCTGATGCGAAGAGCCGACTCATTGGAAAAGACCCTGATGCTGGGAAAGACTGATGGCAGGAGGAGAAGTGGGTGAGAGAGGATGAGATGGTTAGATAGCATCACTGACTCAATGGACATGAATTTGAGCAAACTCCTGGAGACAGTGGAGGACAGAGGAGTCTGATGTGCTGCAGTCCATGAGGTGGCAAAGAGTGGGACAAGACTGAGCGACTGCACAACATTACCAATTATACTTTTGACTTTCCCTCACAAAACCCTTGCACTCTTCAGAGAATTTCTTCTGGTTGATGTTACCTAGTTTTTCCTGTTTCATGGGTCTCTGAGTAAAAAGAACCATCATGAATTAACTGATAATCTTGATAATACATTACTGGAATCAGATGGACAATTCTAAGAATTTGAGGATAAACTCAGCAGAGATACCACAGAGACTTTTTTTCATCACAAGGGAAAAGGATAGAGTAGAGAATCTTAGGAGAACCACAGAGCTAGTCTCTTTGTCCTATCAATTTTTGCTAATTTAGGCTATTATTTCAGTTATCTTTCTGCTGAAGAGGTGTCTTATTAGTTAATTAGTGGATGATCAAAGGCTTTACAGAGCTTCAAGTTGTTTGGCGTGTTATTTTTGTCAGTAACCTCATCTAATTTGTATATTCTTGGAAAGCATCCACGTGAAGAATGCCGCATGAACCGTCATGATAATGTTACAGTTGAATGTCAACACTGCTAGGAAATGACTATGCTTTCCATTCATTCTACTGACTGCCTAACAGCAGTTTCAGTTTCCAGTTAAAGCTTGTGTGTTGATGTTCTTGAAAAGAAGGGGCAGAGGAGGTGGAACTTACGAGAGCAGCAAAATCCTTACTCGGGGGATGCTTAACACTAACCCAAGTTTTCTTCAGAGAATTAGACCCAAAAACTTGGGTGCAAAAAGGAGAAGTAAATCAGTCAGATTTTCAGTTAAGAAGTTGTGCTGTGAGGTGGTAACCCACAACTCTTTATTTACATCTAAAGAACTAAACTTTCAATACATTAATTTCAGCCAAGACCCTTCCTAAAGTGTTCTTCTAGATGAATTGAACTGTTTTAAGCAGATCAGTCGGTTTGGAGAAGCAGAAGTTGAATGCACCTTTTTGTTTGGAAAGAATTTTCATCCTATATTATTATACAGAGAAGGTATGGGTAAATTGCTTATTTGAATTTTTTTCTGATTTAGCATATTTGACACAAAAGCATTTTATCATTTTTACACATAATTAAAGTTAAAATGTTAATGAAAGGCTAATTAGTTAATGTAGAGGTGTACTTGAATTTCTAAGTCACTTCTTGGGAGGGCAGGAGTAAAGGTTGCAAAGCCAAGAGCTACTGTGCACAAAAGCACCATCTAGTGGCCAGCGTGAATAACTATGTGCACACAATTCTTAAGAGTAAAACAGCAGAACCCATAAAAGCACCCGTTACAGGGACTGGCTTCCATGTGCTCACTTTTTAACCAGCCTCAGTGTTATTATCAGGCTTCCCTGGTGGCTCAGTTGGTAAAGAATCCACAGTGCAGGGGACCTGGGTTCGATCCCTGGGTTGGGAAAATCTCTTGGAGAAGGGAATGGCTACCCACTCCAGTAGTCTGGCCTGGAGAATCCCAAATCCATGGGGTCACAGAGTCGGACACGACTGAGCGACTTTCACTTTTGATGAAGAATATCTAACCAGTAATTAGTTCCAAGACAGACCTTCATCTCCTTTCAGTAAATTCTTAGGTTTTAATACGGTTTCCCCCTTTTCAATATTAACTGTTTCGAAATGACCTGACAATCACCTTAACTTGTAAATGACTGAAAATTGCTCTAAACTGTTCTCCTCCCAGGATGTACTCAAGTTTTGAAGACAATATTCTACTAACAATAGAGCTATCTACCGGATGTTTCCTAGATTACTGTGGTGATCATGTCATGATATATGGGCTTTCCCAGGTGGCGCCGTGGTAAAGAATCCCCCGGCCAATGCAAGAGAAGCAAGACACGCAGGCTCAGTCCCTGGGTGGAGAAGATCCCATGAAGGAGGAAATGGCAACCCACTCCAATAGTCTTGCCTGGAAATTTCCTTGGACAGAGGAGCCTGGCAGGCTACTGTCCATGGGGTGGCAAAGAGTCGGCTGCAACTGAGCATGTGCACATGCATGTCATGATATATACATATATCAAAATCATCATGTGGTACACTTAAAACTAATATGGCATTTATATCGCAACTTTTTAAAAGCGATGTTATGGGTTCGTAGGTCCGTAACTATTTTTGATAAAGGAAAACTCCATTAACCATTTAAAATAACTGACCAACTATCTATTGTTGTTTGTTGTAGTTGCTAAGTTGTGTCTGACTCTTTTGAGACCCCATGGACTGTAGCCCCCCAGGCTTCTCTATCCATGGGGTTTCCTAGGCTAGAATAGTGGCGTCGGTTGCCATTTCTAATTCAGAGGATGTCCTTGACACAGGGATCAAACCCACATCTCCTGCACTGGCAGGTGGATTCTGTACCACTGAGCCACCTGGAAAGCCCTGACTATTAATAGCATAAAATTTCCCCTGATTTGATGGCATAGCCATTTAAAAACCACTTGGAAACATCATCCAGGCATTAAAATTTGTGGCTTTTAGTACTTTTCTGTTGCTTAGGAGGGCAATACACTTAAAGCAAAATGCTACAAATTTAGGTTGATATATGTTGACATTATATGTCACCACAATTTTTTGTTGTTTCTTTATATCCAAAATAAATTTTACTACAACTTTAAAGATAGCAAATTCCTCTTATGAAGAAGAAACAGATTTCCTGAGAATATATCCAAAGTTTATTACAATTTTTTTTCAAACCTGGATTTTCAGTTCCTGTCTGCTGTACAACCTGCCCATTTGGCAGATTCCCACATGCTTCTCGGGCTAAGGAAGTGTCATTTTTATCATTTTTATTTTAGCCACCTACTTGTTAAGAAAACAGTATACACAAACTAAATGTTAAACAACAGTGGAATGATTAATAAAATACAGCCCATCTCTATGATATAGTAACATACAGACAGCAAAAACAAATTGTTTAAGAATATTTATTGACATGGAATTGATGAGATTTTCTTAATCTTCATAACTGTATTTTTTGTTTGCTCTCAAGTTTGAAAAAATAAAATAATTTTTTTTTGTATCTCTGGGAATAATACTGTAATGACATCATTATTAATCATAGTTTTCTGTGGATGCTGAAATAGGGGATACATTTTAATTTCCTACTTACCCTCACCTATCTTTTTCAAATTTCAGCTACTACAAGATCACCTAACACAAAGTATTTTTTTTAACCACCCCTTATATTTGGGTTCACCCAGTGACTTGCTTTGATCAACAGGATGTTAAGAAGCATCCATAAGCAAAGGCCTGAAAAGTGGTTTTGTTTGCCCTCTTGCGCCTCTGCCTTAGAACTCTTTATACTTAGAATAAGGTACTGAGTCTCTCAGTTCTTATCAGCAGGCTGTGTGCATGCATGTCCTGCTCTTTGCGATCCCGTGGACTGTAGACTGCCAGGCTCCTCTGTCCATGGGATTCTCCAGGCAAGAATACTGGAGAGGGTTGCCATGCCCTCCTCCAGGGGATCCTCCTGACCCAGGGGTCAAACCCTCCTGTCTTATGTCTCTTGCATTGGCAGGCGGGTTCTTTACCACTAGAGCCACCTGGGAAGCACCGTCGGCAGGCTGAAGTTGTTAATTCCAGGAACACAGCAGCACTTCCTCCTGCTTTGAATATGTAACTCACAGGAGTGCAGCTCACGCACACTGCCACTCATCTGCCCAGTCAGCCATTTGGTTTGACTCACAGGCTTGAGCTTGACTTTCATTCCTACCGCTGCAGCCACTGATGATAATGTAACTAATAAAATACTCCTAGAGTGTCTACTCTATACCAGGCGTTTCCTTGCTTATTGTCACATAAATGTCACTACAGGACAAAGCCTTATTAGTCAATTTGCCAGATGAGGATTCTCTTGCTTGGATCATCTCTCCCAGCCCAGGTCGGAGTTTTAGTATTTCTTTCCTGACCTTGCGCTCCTTTGAGGCAAGCCAGGGGCCTTCATAGCCACACCCACCCAGGTAGCCAGGCCCACCCTGCCAGAGAAGGTGCGGACAGGAAGTGATTTTCCAGAACCTGTTACAATGGTTCACAGCAATGATACAGGAATATTCTGTTGACAACAGCATGCAGACTCTTTCTTTTTAATTATTTATTTGCCTGCACCGGATCTTAGTTGCAGCATGTGGAATCTAGTTACCTAAACAGGGATCGAACCCAGGCCTCCTGCATTGGGAGTTTGGAGTCTTAGCCACTGAACCAGCAGGGAAGTCCCAGACTAATTCTTCAAAGTAAAATAAAATTGAACTTCCCTACTGGGTGGGCAAGAGGTCTCCCACTTTGGTGGCCTTTGGTTCCCTGCCTCAATTAACCTAGGACTCCTGTGCTGGGCCCTTCCTTTCAGCTTTTACTCTGTACTGCCTCCCTTCTCCCCGGGAGCTCACCTTTGTGGTTGGCCCCCACTTCAGATGACAGTGGGAGAGGCTGTAGAGCAGATGGACTGGTCGGTATGAACTTGCCATGTTGTATGTCAAATGCAGGCTTGTTTGCATGCTTTCCCCTCACACGTTGCACTTACCAAACCAAGAAGAGTGTCCTGGGGGTTTCTGTTGCATGTACATTTCATCAGAACCGAGTTTAAAGATTTAATATTTGAATAAACCCAATGAGAAACTTTTTATCGCTGAGGTTTCTGTTTATAATACAAGCAAGTAGCTGTAGCTGATGTTTGTTTAGTACACTTGGATCATTTTTTGCTAAAGTCAAGCAGAGCAGTGTCTGTTTGGCAGAGTTACCTATAAACTGTCATTTTGTTGTTGTTCAGATGCTCATTCGTGTCCGACTCTTTGTGACCCCATGGACTGCAGCACATCAGGCTTCCCTGTCTTTCACCATCTCCCGGAGTTTGCTCAAACTCATGTCCATTGAGTCAGTGATGCCATCCAACCATCTCGTCCTCTGTTGTCTCCTTCCCCTCCTGTCATACAGCATGTTAAACTTGATTGCACACCACATTAAAACATCAATAAAAGAAGTAATATTAAGCACACCGAGAGATACTAAGTCTGAAAAAAAATTTGACTTGTTCATTTGAAAACAAAGTAGAACCATTGCTCAAAAAGGGCTGAGTCAATTTACTAATACTTAAGGAGTTCTGAGCGACAGAAAATAGAGTTTAGCCTTTCAGGGTAAAAAAAAGTTATTCGAAGTAACTCATCCTCCTGAAATGTTGCTTAGCCTCTGATTCCGAGTGAGCCCCTATACCGCTCCTGTCTGATTCTAACTTGCAGCCTTTCAAAAGGGCCCTTTCCTTGCTGTTCAAATCACACATCCTAAAATCCTGCAGCTGTTCACTCAAGATTGCCGGCAAGATAACAGCTATAAAACTCCAACTGTAAGATGCAAATGTTTGCACATTTTCTCCATTTTAACCTAGCAAAAATATTCTGCCTCCTTCCCTGCTTCCCAGGAGCCGCTCGGTGAGATTTTACGACTCTTCACAAGGAAAGGAGAAGACCCTGAAGACCAGTTATGCTCCAAGACCCTGTGTCTCCATTTCTCTAGAACCTGAGATTGGCCCGGGAGTGACTCAGCTTAGAAATGCTGTGTTTGTTTCAAGACAGCAGACACAGCAAGGGCCATCTTTGAAGTGAGGGGGTGCAGACCACCCTTTTGCCTCCTCCAGTGAACAAAAGCCCAGCCTTTCTAGTTCTAACGGTTTGGACTAATACAGTGTGAAAAACTAAATATAGAATACTTTTGTTAAAATCAGATTAGACTAATTCTATATGAAGTGCTTTAATGAAAAATGTTTAATGGTTGAAATACTATAACTCTGGCGTTAAAATGCAGGTGCAAGAAGGATATTCTACACTCCCCAGAGGGCAAACCAGTACATACTGTGAAATATCAATTAAAGTTTATAGTTGCCTGGGTTGGCTTAATGTCTTTTTCATGGGAAATTTTCATTCTCTTATGAAATAATCATTTGGAGTTAAAATATGTGCTGAATTAGGTGGGCATTCCAAGTTATTAAGAAATGGATTTATTTTACAAGCAAGCTGGAAGCATTCTTTGCTGTTTTTATGAGGTCATCGACATGACTTTTAAATGGGGCTCCAGGCCAACTCTGATTCTCACATCAGTTCATTAATTCACACAGCTGTCTCTGAAAACTACAAGAATAATATATACTGCAGACAGAGGGCTAGAGAAGGGAGGTGGGGTGAGATTTCAAGGCTGTATTTCAGTCGGGAGATCCTGCTGACATCATAAACTATGAGAAGACAGCTTAAGCTGTTTGGGGAACAGCAGTAGCCCCCTTGATGGAAATATGGTTGGTCTAATTGATTCTTTTTCATTTCAGAATATACAGAGTGGGGATACCCAGTCGTTTTTATTCTGAGCAGAGTCAACATGAAAGGCAGGCACTGCAGGAATGCATTAGCGGGGGAAACCCAAGCAGTGACCTAAGGTGTGGGGATGGATTTGATTGTGTTAATGACGTCTGAGCAGTCGTGCTGACACATGAAGGGCACTAGCAGAGTTTACCGCACCATGATTTTGTTTTATAGGTGATTGTGAACCCACTGTGTCTACAAAGAGATTTTCCAAATGAGATGTGACAAGGATGATAGGATTGTCCTCTGAGTGAGAGTCTAGGAGAACCAAATCCGCTGATGAAGGCCCGTCACCCTCTCTCTATACTTCCAGATTTATAGCAAACATAGGATGTGAAATACCCTTTGATGGGACTTCTGACAGCTTTTCCCACTTGGTCCGAAAGGGAGACATTGCTCAGAGCTACATGAAAGCCTCTTTCTGCTCTGAACCCACGTTCAGAAGGGTTTGATACCAAACCAAATTTGGAGGCTCAACCTGTGCAAAACTAACGTTTATGAGAATGTCCTGGTTTCTGAGGCCTCCGTCAGCCTTAATAGGATATTTTTTTGAAAGGCAATCTGCAGTTTCATATCCTTGAAATTCCAAATTTGTTGTGGTTGCCATGGAAAGGTGAGCTAAGTCTCTTAGAGAGTAATTTCACTTCTGCAAATAAATCCAGCCAAGTTTTTAATGTCTTTGGATGGGGAAAAATTGTGTGAAATGTGACATTTTAAGTGTGCTCTTCAGTGGCTCTCCATTAAAACCTTGACACCTGGGCACATGTGGATGTTGGAGGTTTTGGGGCCCTTATCTCATCTGTGTACACAAGTGTCTTTCTGTACACGTGAGCTGAAGCTTTGCCTGAAAAACAGATGTGTCCTGAAAGAGTAAGAGACTGTTAATGCATGAGAAAGAGTGGGGACGTTCAGAATTACTGAAGAGATCAGGGTTGGTCTCCATCTCCTCTGCGTTTCCCCGGTATACATGCTTTCTCATTCCCTTCCTTATGCTTGATTATTCTGTGGACAAATGCTGTGGACTTTTCTCTTGGAATACTGAAGACACGTAAGAGCCTGACATGTTTACTGGGTGTTGTCTTAGTCCTTTCAGGCTGCTACAGCACACTACCATAGATTAGGTGGCTTATTAGGAGGCTGGAAGTCCAAAATGGTACCAACCAGTTCTGTCTGGTGTGAGTCCACTTTCTCATACAAGATCTTCTTGCTGTAACCTCACAAGACAGTAGAGGCAAGAGGGCTCTTTCTGGGGTCTCTTTTATAAGGGCATGAATCACATTCATGAGGACCCCTCCCCTCACCTTATGACTTAATCACCTCCAAAAGGCCCCATCTCCTAATACTCTCATGTTGGGGATTAGGATTTCAACATATTAATTGAGGAGAGGGACAGAAGCAGTAGATTTCTTGCATCCCACCCCAGTTCCCCCAAATTCATGCTCTTCTCACATGTCAATTCAAAAGTCTAAGTCCAAAGAGGGGAAAATAAAAATGTTAGTTGCTCAGTTATATCCAACTCTTTTGTGTCCCCATGGACTATAGCCCACCAGGATCCTCTGTTCATGGGATTCTCCAGGCAAGAATACTGGAGTAGGTAGCCATTCCCTTCTCCAGGGGATCTTCCCAACCCAGCGATAGAACCCAGGTCTCCTGCACTGCAGGCAGATTCTTTATGGTCTGAGCCAAAGTCCCATCTAAATATCACCTGAATCAGACATGGGTGAGACTCAAGAATGACTCATCAGAAGGAAAATTCCTCTCCCGTGTGAACCTGTGAAATTAAACAAGTTATATGCTTCCGAAATACGATGGTGTGACAGGCATACATAGACATTCCCACCTGCAAAGAGAAAAATAGGAAAAAAGAAAAGAGTAACAGATCCCCCACAACAAGCCCAGAATGTTAAGGCTCAAGAATAATGTTTGACAGCTCTTTCCTGCCATCCCTGGGACTGACTTTCCACCTGCCAGACACACTAGAAGGGGTCGGGCCCCCTTGGCTCTGTTGGGCACAGTCCACACTGCAGCTCTGCGGGACTAGAACTGTCTCTGCCAGTCTGGAGTTGGGAGGCAGCTCAGCCCACATGGTTCCACTAGGTCCTGCCCCCGAGGTCACCCTCTGCCTGGGTCTTCGGGGCTCAGAAGCTCCATCCTTGGAAATCTAGGTGGAAGGACCCATTGTCCTCACAGCTTTATGGCTGTCTTCACAGGGGCCCACCGCATGCATCAAGGGCTGCCCAGGAACGTGGGGACATTTGGGAGGCAGAGACCATGATGTGAGGCTGTGTGGCACAGTGGGCAGCAGTGGCTCCTTTGAAATCGTGCCACTTCACAGACCCTGGCACTCTGGCCTGTGATGAAAGGGCTGACCCTGATGCTCTCTGAAATGCTCTCAGGGTCATTCTCCCATTGTCTCGCTAGGTCCTGCCTTTTGTGTAGGTGACTGACTAGTGTTCTCATTGCCTTGATGCATAGCCCTGGACTTCTGGCCTGATCTATCCTTTCTACTCCCCTGAGTGAATTTGACCACATGTTTCATGTTCTCTCCCAAATAGGCTTTCTCATTTTTAATACACGAACAGACTGAGAGTTTTTTCAAATTTTTAAATTCCCCTTCTCTTCCCATTAACAATTCCATCTTTAAGCCGTTTCTCTCTTCTCTCACTTTACTGAAAGCAGTTAGCAGAAGCCAACCCACACCTTCAACAGAGGGCCTAGAAATTTCCTCAGCCAAATATCCAATTTCATCACTCACAGCTTCCACCTTCTACAGACTACGAGAACACAAGCATAATTCAGCCATGTTCTTTGCCACTTTATAATGAGGATGGCCTTTCCTCCATTGTCCAATAATGCATCCCTCATTTCCACCTGGACCCCATCACAGTGATCTTCACTGTCCATATGCCTACCAAATATTCGTTAAGATTACTTAGGTATTCTCTAAGATTCCCTATAGCCTTCCTCTTTTATTTCTGCGCTCTCAGTGTACATATGCCTACCAGAAAATCTGTTCAGGACTGGGTTTGCTCTAAGAAAATTGGGGCTTTCTCTACAGCTCTCCTCTTTTTTCTCTCGAATTTTCACCAACTTTCCCTTAGTGGTCCATTCATGGCAGTGTAGGGTTTTTCCTGCATGCACCTCAAAATGCCTCCAGCCTCTACTCATTACCCAGGTCTAATGCTGCTTCCACACTTGTAGGTGTTAGTTACAGGACCACCCCAACATCCCAGTACCAATATTATGTCTTAGTCCATTCAGGCCGCTGTAACAAAATACCATGAACTGGGTGACTTATAAATAAATGTTATTTCTCATGGTTTTGGAGGCTGGAAAGTCCAAGACTCAAGCACCCAGCAGATGTGGTATCTGTGGTGTGCCCTCTTCCTGTTCTTAGAGGGCTGGCTTCTCACTGAGTCCTCACATGGTGGAAGGGGTGAGAGATCTCTCTGGGATCTCTTTTACAAGGGCACTAATCCCATTCATGAAGGCTCCACCCTCATGACCTGGTACCTCCCAAAGGTCCCAGCTACAAATACCACTGGGGATTAGGATTTCAACGTATGATTGAGGGAACACAAACATCTATAGCTGGAACCCCAACAAGCAGGTGGCAATGCTCAGGCTTCACCTGAGAGACTCCAAGCTGGCAGCCAAGACTCCACGCCCACTGCTCTGGCCTTGTCACACCCCCATAGCCTCCTCCACTGCTCTGATCCATAACACAGTGGGTCAGTTGAGAGCACTTCCTCACCAAGAAAAGGTTGAGAACTCCTCATGGAAAACAGCTGAAACCTCAAGATGGCAGCTCTACACTTTAAGGGGCTTGCGTTGAGAAACCTAGGTTTAATTAAATATGTTGAAATTTACCTTAAAATGTTTTGTGTTATAGTTCCACATGTAAAGGAAGAGTAAGTATAGCTAATAATGGATTTTCACTTCTTAAAAGAGAATGATTCTTAATTTTGCATGCCGGAGGTAGTAGGTGGTTTAGGTAAATGACAATTTCTCATGGGTGAAGAGACCACAGTAAGGCAAAATCAGACAGTTAAATAAGAAGGAGTAAACTTATAAATTAAAAAGAAGAGCAGGAATTAAGAGAAAATTCAGTATACCTAGGAACCTTAAATGTTAAGCAACCAACAATCAGAGAGTTTGTTGAAATCAGAAACCAATCTTGCTGGGTTTTTGAAGGTTAAGACCTCTGAAGTTAATAGTTGGCAGGTGTCACGAACTGATGTTGATGTCTGCACAAAACTCATGGGTTAAACCCTAACCCCCAATATGATGGTGTTTGGAAGTGTGGCCTTTGGAAGGTAATTATGCTCAGATGATATTATGAGGGTATAAAAAATATAAAATTCAACCAAGTAAGTTTGAACACCTAGTTGGCTTTGTTCAGCAATTCATGAATCAGACAGCATTGTTGTTTTTGTTTAATCGCTAAGTTGTGCCCAACTCTTTTTGATCCCATGGACCGTGGCCCACCAGCCACCAGGCTCCTCTGTCCATGAGATTTCCCAGGCAAGAATACTGGAGTGGGTTGCCATTTCCTTCTCCAGGGGATTTTCCCAATTCAGGGATCGAACTCACATCTCCTGCATTGGCAGGCAGATTCTTTACCACTGCGCCCCCAGGGAAGCACCTCTAGCCAACAGAAGAGTGCTGTGAGGGGCTGTACAAAATGGAAAGTTTTCATAGAAAGAAGGGAGGGAGCTATCAGCAAAATGAAAGAAAGGATTCTTTTTAGACCAAGACTTCTTTGGAGGATGAAGGAACAGGCAAAGGTTTTATCATGCAAGTACTCAAAAAGATATTTAAGATCTATCCTATTATCAAGAACACCCATGGCCAGAGAGTCTGAGGATCTTTGCTGGGCAACTAATACCTTAGCCATTGAATCTTCAATGTTTGTAAGAATTAAGGAGAGGTTTCTGATCATATTCCTATTTGTATCTACTCCTCTTCAGGGAATGGATTTGTTCACAGGAATCACTGTGTTTAGTCATTTAAGCCAGGAGTCAGTTGTGGACTTTCTCCTAGGCCGAAATAGAGTCATCCTAAACTCTAGAGGTAATTCCCATCCACCCTTTCCCGTAGCAGTGGCCTGAGAGATAGAGACAATTATGTTATCTTTCTAGATCAATGCCAGAGTAATGGAAAAAATAGAAAGGGTTCTTAGTTGAAGAATGAAACCTTAATATTGTCTTTGATGTAAACATTCAGCACTGATATGAGCTAGACTTCTGTTTTCAGTTTGATCCGGAAGTCTCCGGTGTTCGTACAAGACCAGGTGTCATGAGGAGCCTTCGTCCTCTGTGAGATGTGTACCCAAGACACAAATCTCTGAAGTTGGATAGCCCCCTGCATAGTGAGGGGGAGCTGGCACAGTCCCTTCCAAGGAGACTTAAGGGCAGTGTTTGTTCTGCTGCTGCTGCTAAGTCACTTCAGTCGTGTCTGACTCTGTGCGACCCCAAAGAAGGCAGCCCACCAGGCTCCCCTGTCCCTGGTAAGTGATTCCAAATCCAAAGGGTGGGAGACAATTGGGAATGTTAGTTGGAGAGTCAAGGCCAAATATTTGAGGAAACTAGAAGAATGCAGGATCCAGTCCAGTTTACTGATATAAAAAACCTCAAAGATAATAAGACTAGAATCTAGTTTATACAAAAGTGAAAACAATATTTCTCTTTACAATACTCCCCATTTTTTTCCCCTACATGGGAAAACTAATTTGTTCAACAATGAGTATGAAAACAAGAATGCTCACTGAGAGTTTCTGAGTTCTGGAAGGATCAAGTAGGGATAAAAAGTAAAGGTTTCATCATTGTTCACAAAGATAAACCTGACCAAAATGTCGACAGCTTAAGAGAAAAGATTTCTTTACATATGGAAAATAATTTTAAGAACCAGCAACACAAAGTCAAAAAGATTATAATCATCCTAATCAGTTCATTTAGTCCCATGCTATTCGCTCTTGTTCTGCTTGAATTCGATTTATCCTTTAGTTTTCTCAGAGTTGCCTAATGACCAAGGGTGGTGCAGGCACTGAGAATCCCAAGAAGTTGGTGAAGTTTTTGTTAAGACTCACATGGTTTGCCCAGTGAAGGGATTGCCTCAATCCATGAGGAACAGGTTCTCTAACAGTTTCTTTGCCATGGTAAGGGCATCAGCCTTGCAGCAAGGGAATGCTTCACTCCTCCAGAAAGCATACATACAATTCCAGGAGCATATTGATAGCCCACACTCAGTGGCAGTTGAATGAAGTCCAGCTACAAGTATTCAAGTGTCCAGAGGGAGAGGTCTGAATCCTCTCTCTAGAGACAAAAATAACTTTTTTTTTTTTTTTTTAAAGTGCACTAGGTAAGTGAGTGCTGCCATGCTAAGTCATTTCAATCATGTCCAACTCTTTGCGACCCTATGGACTGTAGCCTGCCAGGCTCCTCTGTTCATGGGATTCTCCAAACAAGAATACTGGAGTGGGTTGACATTTCCTCCTCCAGGGGATCTTCCCAACACAGGAACTGAAACTGTATCTCTTATGTCTCCTGCATTGGCAGGCTGGTTCTTTACCACTAGTGCCACCTGGGAAGCCCAGGTAAGTAAAGGAATTCAAAAAGAAAAGGAAAATTGGGGTTTTCCAGGCAGCCTGGAAGAACCCAAGAAGCCATCTCAGGCTTCTCAATAGCCACGGTTTACCCATCTTAATTTTTCTGACTCAGGAGCAGACTATTGTCAATGTTATATGTTATATCAAGATGGCAAAATTCTGGCAATGAGGAGTCATTTTTTTGCCAGTTTTTCTGATCATACAGTTATTAAATCATTTCAAATATCTTGTCAGATTTTAGCCAGCTGCTGCTGCTGCTAAGTTGCTTCAGTCGTGTCCAACTCTGTGCGACCCCATAGACGGCTGCCTACCAGGCTTCCCCGTCCCTGGGATTCTCCTTCTCCAATGCATGAAAGTGAAAAGTGAAAGTGAAGTCGCTAAGTCGTGTCCAACTTTTAGCAACCCAATGGGCTACAGCCTACCAGGCTCCTCCATCCATGGGATTTTCCAGGCAAGAGTACTGGAGTGGGGTACCATTGCCTTCTCCCGATTTTAGCCAGAACAAACAATAAATATTATTGGCAATGTTGAATGACCCCATTAATTTTCATTTTAGTTTACCATTGGCTGTTTATGGGAATAACGTAGTTTTGTTTTTGCTTTTTTTTTTAAACCAGGAAATCCCTTATAATTCTGTAAACTTTGAAAGGGGCCCATGCAGGAACACTGAAGTTGATGCTGAAGAATTTGCACAGGTCCTTTGAGGATAATCTCTGTTCCTGTGCCCCTGTCGATTATAATTGAGACATCAGTTTCTGGGCCAGTGTTTTGATAATGGACCTCTCAGAGTGTATAACAGGGAAGCCTAGATGTGGTTTTAGGTCTCTGGCCCTGGAGCTGCTGTAGCTGTGAAGCTATTAAATTTGCAGCTTTCTGTTTTCAATCCTGCTCTGCTATCCTTTCAAAATGCTCAGCCATAGTCATGGCTTCAGGCAAGCTTGTGGCACCTCATCTTATTTTGTGTTTTTTGATAATGGCTTGTAAAAGATCAGTTGCTCTTCTGTGAGCCCTTTCTGACCACCAATCCAGAATATCATCCTTTTTTGGCTTCTGAAGCCAAAAACTCATCCTCAGGGCACCAGTGCTGATCGGGTCTCTGAGACAGAGCTTTGGGAGAAGTGGAAAATAATAGCTTTATTGCTTTGCCAGACAGAGGGGAACACAGTGGGCTCCTGCCCTTGAAAACTGTGTCCCTACCTAAAGGATTTGATGAGGAGTTGTATAGTAGTAGTTCAAGGATGAGGGTGACAAGATTAGGGTGTGTGCAGGGCCTCCACTCCTCCAATCTGGTCTCAGGAAGTCTTCTCGAGGAGCTTCTCTGGTTCCTTTAATCCTGCCTCAGGTGGTTTCTTGGCTGCTCCTCCCTTGATGAGCAACCAAAGAGCAACTGCCCTTTGGAAATCAGAGAAGGTCACAGAGGCTAGAACCTTCCCTGTGAACAGGAACCTGGGTGGTAGGGTAGATAGAGAGATTTCCATGCCCAGGAGCCCCACAGGGTCCTGTAAGGTTTCACTACCAACATGTGCCATCACAAAAGGTGAGGTCAGGCTCAAAATGTGGTGTGGTCAGCTTTTATGGGCTGGGTAATTTCATAGGCCAATGAATGGGAGGATTATTCCAACTATTTGTGGGGAAGGGGCAGATACTTCCAGGAATTGAACCACCATCCACTTTTTGGGTTTTGATGGTCAGCCTTGAAACTGTCCTGGTGCCTATGGTGTGTCATTTCGCTTGCTGATGCTTTACGGTAAATGTACGCTGAGGCTCAGGGTCTGGTGGAAGCTGACCTGTCCAGCATCTTGGACCCCTCTTCAGCTTATGTTGTGTCCTCAGGCCATGTCATTCTTTCAAAGGTTGTGCCCTGCCCCCCTTTCTTCCTGTTTCAGTGTGAGGAGGTTCATTAGTAACCTGGGTAGTTTTATTATAAATGGTAACGTCTAAATAGTCTCTTCAGAGTGAAAAAGCAGTTCAAATACAGTTAGCAGAACACAAATGAGTTCTCAGGTAAGAGGGAACGAGGCAGTAGGAGTCATGTCAGTGGTCTCTCTCTCTTTTTTAAGGTATCACTTGTATGTTTAACTTTGTATTAGCTCTTTGCAATGAATCTTTCACTGAAGCTACTTTGCAGTTTAGAAATCTTTTGTAGACTTTTTCATAGCCTTTGCTTTTAAAGTGCACTTTTAAAATGATTTTATCTATTTAGAATGTCCCCAAGACTGTTGTAATTCCCCTTAGGGCTGGTAGCAGTTTGGTTGGTTCTTGGCCACGAATAGAGTTTAACCCATATTTCTATCCAGCCATGTCTATGGGGTGCAACTCACGTTTCGATTCGACCATAGTTTGGCGCCCCCAACCTCATGGCTACAGAGCCAAGAACTCAGGACGTAAATAAGTTTCTATGCAAAACAGGACACACATGTGCCCCTTAATATGTCTGTAGTAACCTAAAGGTGTTACCGCATCCTGGCCTTTAACAGTTCCCTATGTGGAACCTGGGGGAGGATCCCAAACAAATGGGGAATTGCAACCTAAACCATCCACAGTTCCCAGTGTGGAATCTGGGAACAGAATCAAGGGCTGGGGTTTTCCACTATTGGCAATAACCAGAAGATATTACTGCATCCTGGGAATTGTGGTCTGAAAGACGAGGAGCTTGGCTCTGAGCAGAACTGTCTGCCAGCTCAGTCAGGCTCCAGGCTGAATCCTCGAGCAGCTCAACCTGACCTGCCCTGTAAAGGAAAGCCAATTAGCTTGGGAGCTTGAACACACAAGGAGTGGAGAAACTTAATGATGACCCTAGGAAATGGTGGGAAAAACAGTAAACTCAAAGTGTTCTCTGGGCTCCATGTCTATGTATCTGGGGGTTGTCCCCAAGTGCCATTGGAAACTCCCTTCAGTCCCACCACTGCTACCATATAAATATGTGAAAAATAAAACAGAATTCAATCAACAGAAAGATCCAGTTGTCTTTACCCAATGATTTGTGAATAAATCAGCATTCTGTCTAGCAACTGGAAGGGTGCTCCAAGGGGCTGTACAAACTGAAAGACTTTTAACAGAAGTAGGGTGGGCAAGGGAGCTATTAACCAAATAAAAGAAAGGATTATTTTTAGTCAAGGACACCTTCTTTTGAAGGGGAAGAAACTTTGAGAGTTTTTTTCCTGCAGGTACCTCTTTTTCTTGAGGGAGTTGAGAGGGCCCACCTGATAGATTACCTTACTGGTTTGACCAGAAAATTCCAGACTAGTCGATTAAGACTGCTTTTCTGGAGAAGGTCAAAACTGCAGTTAAGTCAGTAATTAAGGCTAGGTTTGGTACCAAGGGCTTTAGCACAAGTGATGTCCTTTGGGGCTTGTGGTTTTCTCTTTAACACTGACTAAGACAGCAGATTAATTATGAATTTTATTAATTTGTTCCAGCAAATGAGTCTTTTTTTTTAATAGTTACTTTTTTTAATTTTCTTTTTTTTTGTTATGAAGTTGTGTTTCTTTTATTTGCCAGTTACAGGTACCCAGACTCACCAATTGTTTCACTATAGCTGATCTGCTCAATTGTATATTTCATGTCATTGTTAGTACTATGTACCACACCTTTCCAGTAACTGGTAGCAGCAAAACTAGAATGCCCATATGACAATGCAGACATCAAAAGAATTCCCATAAAATGAGAGATGTTTTAGAACTTCTGGATCTTTAATATGTTCACCTAATACATAAATCTAGTATATTTCTTGGTGAATAAAAATTGAAGTTTTTAAAAATGTATTTGTTTCTTGTTAGAATGTGTGATATTGATGTAATAATGATTGAAACCCCGTTTTTGCCCTTTGGGTGTTCATCCTTATTCTTGAGTAGAAAGCAGACCTGGGAGAGGGATTCTAAGTACTGAATAGATTCAAATTGTGAATAGTTTCTGCTTCATCTGTTTCGAGTATATCAAATCATTCTGATCCCAAATATTTTGCATGTAAGCAATGGTCTAAATCTCTTTTGAGACTACTGTTATTTCCTAATGACCAGCTATTCTTTCTGAGATTAGATTGCTTTTTTAAGTGATGCTGCTGGTGCTGCTGCTGCTGCTAAGTCACTTCAGTCGTGTCCAACTCTGTGCGACCCCATGGACGGCAGCCCACCAGGCTCCCCTGTCCCTGGGATTCTCCAGGCAAGAATTCTGGAGTGGGTTGCCGTTTCCCTCTCCGCATCCCTCTGACTCTTTCTCAGAAGGAAAGCAGGCCACTTTAGATAATCCCATGACTCTGTGGTCAAGGACTTTTTTTATTGCTGATTTTATTTATTCCCAGAAGCACCCGGAAACTGTTCCTCCCCTGCTGCTGACCTGCTGTCTGGAATCGAGGTTCTGTGGTGAACTAGGTGGTTGGGCCAATTACCCAGCCGTCAAGACTGACTGGACTTCAGCCCTCCCCCTTACACAGGTCTCCCTGTCCCGTTAGTTCTCTCTCATTGTCGTGGCTTTCTCTCACTGTTCTTGGAACCCTGGGGAGCAATGTTAACCAGTGGTTAAAAGCATGGATTCGAATTTCAGACAGATCTCAGTTTAAATCTTGGTTCTGCTATGTAAATATTATGTAACACTGGGGATGACTCTGTGTTCATCTATAAAAAAGGCATCCTTGGGAATTTCCTGGCAGTCCAGTGGTTAGGACTCAGTGCTTTCACTGCTATGGGCCCGGGATTCAATCCCTTATCTGGGAACTGAGATCCATCGAGCCTCTGTCGCTCATGGAATGTTTGGGGGCGGGGGCGGGGGTGAAGGGGGTTTAAAATGAGATGACGGGCATGAAGTACCTGAGAGTAGCTGCACTCAGGAGGGGCGCACTGAACGTCAGTTTCCTAAACCCATTACTTCCCTTGCTTTTCCAAGGTTCAGCTCAAAACTGACTTCAGATAGCTGTCATTGTAACAAATATAACAAAATTCAACCAAAAGAAAGATCTAATTGTCTTTACTTAATGATCTGTGTGTCAGGCAGCCTCCCATCTGGCAATTGGAAGGGTGCTCCAAGGGCTTGTACACACACACGTCAATAACTGGTACAACTGAGTGTCAGGGAAGTTACGCATCTTCCCTAAGAGGGCAGAGTCAATGGCAAAGTCAAGGATCGAACGCAGGGTGGTCTGCATGCCCTTGACCCCTGCACCAGGCAGCCTCCTGGGAGCTGCTGCCAATCCACACATGATGGGGAGCTCCCCTTAAAGGCAGGCTGAGATACAGCGCACACAAAAAGACCGGAGTGGACACAGGATAGCTGAAAGGAAGCAAAAAGCCTTCGTCAACGGATATATAGCATCCCCTCTTGACAACACAGAGAAAGCACAACCATTTCTCCACACACCAGCTGACACTGAACATTACTGACAGCAGGTGTGTGTTTGCTGATGAATGGAAACTGTCACTTTGCTAACCATTTCTTTTCCGTAGTAGATTAGATTCAATTTTGGCTAATTTCTAATATCCGTTCATTCAAAAGCACTTTTTAAAAGAAACAAGAAAATAGCTTACTGATAAAATGTTGTTGGGTTGGCCAAAATGTTCATTTGCGTTTTCCATAACATTTTAAAAACCCACACAAACTTTTTGGCCAACCCAATATTTAGATGGCTTACCAACAGAATTTTGATATGCTGTTATTATTATTAAAAATTTAGTGAGTAGTTGTCTTCTGACTAATGAAATAAAGATAATAGAAATTAAGGTGCTTGTTGCATGTGTTTTTGAGTAAGAAAAACATAGAAATATTGAAAATCCCTAGAACCTGACAGTAGATTCCAGTATACCTACACCAAATGTTAGGGCTCTGGGCAGTGTTAGGTGAAGTATTTGTGTCAGTCATTTTTCTCTCTTAGGTAATTGTGTTTTCTTCAAGCTGTGCCATTGTCTTAAAGCATTGCACTCTCAACGTTGGGATCTGAGCATTTAGACAGAGGTAGTATATTTTGGGGCTTCCCTGGTGGCTCAGTGGTAGAAGAATCCACCTGCCAATGCAGGAGATGCAGGTTCGATCCCTGGGTCAGGAAGACCCCCTGTAGTAGGAAATGGCAACCTGCTCCAGTATTCTTGCCTGGGAAATCCCATGGACAGAGGAGCCTCATGGGCTACAGTCCATGGGGTCACAATGAGTCAGACATGACTGAGCATGCAGACACATACAGTATATTTTAAGAATTTTTTAACAATTAGTATCATAGAGCCTGGGTGTAGGAATAATGCCAAGGCTTGAGACCTCATAAAACTATGCATATACATTGTTTAGTTTTGTGCAAATACATACATATCCATACAAATCTCTTTTAGTAAAATGTTGTGTTGGCGCAAGTGCACCATTAACAAAAATATTTCACGTACTAAAACACAGAGTGAATCTCAACAAATATCAAAGAATTTTTGTACATGGAGAGAGACTATTCTGAGTAAAATGTGATTAAGTTAGCAACAATTAATCACGATATCCTCCAAATTCTTTTGGGTTATGACGAACCTTCTAAGTAATTGATGAATCAATAAAATTTTAACTGAAGTCTTAGTTTTGAACATAGAAGAAATTCCAAATAAAATATTTGCATATTGAACCCACCAATATGTTAGAAAAATATATCAGAACCATTTATTGTTCAGCATAGGAATGCAAAAATGAGTTAACATTAGACACTATTAAAGCAAGTTAGCACATTAACAATTAGTTGGGATAGTGCATTATAAATTAAGGAATATGATCTATTAAGTTAAAAATTCAGGGGAATTGGTTATGATATGGGAAAAATAAAATTAGGTTCCAGATTCACACTGCACACAAAAATTAACTCCAAATTGTTTAGTATATTTTTCTAAGTATTACCCTTAAGTGAGGTTATTTGTTGCATAGTTCGCACAAATAAATTCATTTAACTGAAGTTCATTCATATCAACCACATTAAGTTAGCTTTGGTTCATTTGTGGTTCTATGTATTTAATAGTATTTTATCTTTTCTCCCCACTTTGAAAATGAGACGCTCACAATAGAAATGTTACTAAACTATAACAAAAAAAAGGAAAGCCAAATGAAAGTTACTTTACATGAAATTTGCCTCTTGCCATGTGAAATTAGTGACAGTAAGGTTTATGATGCTGACATTTATCAGGTATTGGCTGTGGTAATGTCTAGGTGTTTGCACAGGTAGATGTGTGCACACACAGAATGAGTGTAACTTGATCTAGATGGAATTTCACTCTGAAAGAAGTAATTTACTGCATATATGATGCATTAGCTCTGACAAAGGAAAAATATTCCAGAAAATAATTGTAGTACCTCTTATCAAGAATTTCTTAGATGACTGTTCTGTGCTATCTTAACTTTGAACAGATTGATCCTTTCTCAAGTCCTTGTCAAATAAAATAAGTCTTCATCAGACGAAAAGGAAATTGTCTATTTTAAAGTTTATTTGAAGAGGAGCTTACTTTCTATCCAAGAGTGAAACTTATTTTGTAATGTAAATGCCAATTATGGAAAATAGTATGTAACCATTATCAAGGTTCTCTTTCAAAATGAACTCAGCTTGTGGAGTGTGACACAGATTCATTTCCATGTTGCTGGAGTGACTTCTCGAACTGGCACAGTTGTCATTCATTTGAAAGGAGATTTCAAATGAAATTGGGGAACTTCCACCCCCCCACCCCCATCTGTCTCCCATTCAGGTTGCCACAGCAACTGTCCCCTGACACTGATCTTTCCCTTTCCTGTTACCTTAGCGATCAGTAGAGCAAACTCCCATCTAGCCTTCCTAGCTAGAAATTCCTGTACCCTTAGCCTTCTCTCTCACGTACAGCCCCCACACTCCGCTTACCACTAACCTCCTCAAGCCTGTCCTTCTCTGTCTTATAGCCATTTCCTGGAGTTTCAGAGGCCCATGTTTCCTCTCCTAGGCTGTTAGAAGGCTGCGCCTAAGCTCTCTCTCCCTCATCTCCTGAGTCTTTGAGCACGTCTGTTGCTTCAGACACACTAGCTTCTCACCTTTCTCGGAATATTCCTGGCCGTTTCACAAGTCCCTGACTTTTTCTTCCTGGCTCTGCTTAGCTGAAAAAAATGAAAAGCAAAAACCAGAAAACTATCCACCAGTCAGGATTCATCTCAAATGCCACCACCTCTGTGAAGCCTTCCCTGACTGACACTTTTAGATTCCAACAAATGTATATTTTATGGCACACAGCATACTGTAGTATAACTTATTTTTAATTACTGCCTCCCTCCACTGGACTAAGCTTCCTGAGAACAGGGATGACTTCTTAACTAGTCTGAGTAACTGACATAGCTGCATTTTAGATGACATGTCTACTCTAAGAAATGTATTGTTTTTTATTTTTAGAATATATGAAGATATGCATTCTGAGGGCATGGAAGTACCTCTCAAACTACTGTGATCATCCTGTCCCCAAGGTGAGTCTGTCCTCGTATTGTCCACAAACGCTTCATCCAGCATAATTCCAAGTGACAACGGGAAACAGGGGCTGCTGCCCCTTACATAAACAGCTCTCCACTGTGATGGGACTCATAGATTTGGGGGAGATTTATCCTGCTGTGTGTGCTTTCCTCCCAACAACATTGTGTGTTGCTTGCTCTCTTTAAGGCCTGACTTAATCGATGCTATGAATCCAAACCACATTCTCCTGTTAAGAATCCAGTGCTTCTGAGAATTAGCTTAGTGGCAATCAGTTTAACATCCCCATCATGGATTCTATTGTGAGAGGAGATATAAATTAGGCTTTAGATTGCTTATTCTGAGTAGCTCAGGAGAAGAATTTTCATGAAATCATCTTGAAAATCCAGAAGACCCTATATACCATGGCACCATAATCCAGTTTCTTCCTCACTCACCCATCTGACATCTTCTGGGGGGAAAAATGAGTATTTTAGTCAGGAGACAAACAAGGGAAAGAAGGGGTTTGGGGGTGAAAATGGGGGTGGGCAGAAGAGAACTCTTGTTTTGGTGAAATGGATCCGCCCACTCGGTATACCAAAATTCTCCATCTGCTGGCTTCCTCTGCTTTTCCACTCCATTTGACTCCCCCACCTGCAAGGTCAGCTGCTCCAAGGAGCAATTTATAAACTTGCAGCTCATATTGTGGTTGCTGTTCCAGGACTGACATGAAATTAAATCAATCTTGAGTGCTGCAGGATACAAAAGCTACCTTCCGAGTTTACGGGGCCCTCCACAACTCCTCATAAATCTTGGAAAGGTAGCATTCCACCAGTAACTGCCCAGTTTCTCTGCTCACAAAAGGACCTTGAAATGGAAACAACGGAGTTTTCTTTGAGGCCATATTTCATACCACGGAGAGAAAGATATATGTGGAAGCCACATTCTTAAATGCCCTTTTCCAACTCTAGGCAAGCACTGGGGAAGACAGTGTGAAATAAACCCTTAACTTATGCCTCCATGTTCCAAATTATGGAGGCCACAGGATATGAAAACACCCACAAAAAATCTGTCTGTACTCACAAAGCTTCTTTATTGTTTTTCAAGGGTAGAAGGTAAGTTTTTAAAAACGCAGTGAGCCTAGAAACATGCCTTTGCTACAGATGCGTCACCCCTCGATGTCCAGAGACTCCAAAGCTTATTACTGGGAGGCTCATCAGTAGACTGAGAAGGAAGCATATGCTGTCACGTGGTCCTGTTGAATCTACCCAATGGTAACTCATTCATGTATTTTTAAATGTTTCAAAACTTAGTCTTAAACGATGAATCAAATCTGCCTTAACATTGTGGGACACAGAGTCTGTTACTAAGTCCTACACAAAGTGTCTTTTAGGCATTAACATTTATTTTCCCCAAAGCTCTATGAGCAGAGATTATTATGATCCCCTGTGATGGTTAATTTTATGTGTTAGCTAGCTCAGCCACGGTACCCAGTTTTTGGCCAAACACCAGTTGAGATGTCACTGTGAAGGTATGTTTTAGTTGAGATTAACACTTAAATCCGTTGACTTTGAGTAACGCAGTTTACCTTCTATAATGTGAGTGAGCTCTTCTAATCAGTGGAAGGCCTTAAAAAATGACTGAATTCCTCCCAAGAAAGAGGGAATTCTGCCTCCAGACTGCTTTTACACTCAGGCTGCAGAATCAGTCTTCCCTGAGCCTGAGCCCCAGGCCTGCCTTGCAAATTTCACACTCAACAACCCCCACAATCCATGCACCAGTTCCTGAAAATAAATCTCTGTATAAATAAAAGGATAGATATTATATCCGTCGATATATTGCATCATATATATGGAAAGAGAAAGAGAGAGTTCTCTGGAAAACTCTGACTAATAATCTCTATTGTACAAATGATGAAACAAAGTCTCAGACAGATCCAATAATTTGCCTTCAGCCACACAGCTAGGTAGTGGCGGGCAGAGTATGGGGGCCATCTCTTTTGCAGGGCCATTCTCCCAATCAAACGAGAACCCCTATTCCTTTCAGCCTGTAGCCAATAACCACATGAGGGACACAGGAGAAGTTGCTTGTATTTAATCCTGTCATCACTTTATTGGAAAGCTTTTCACTACAGTCCGAGTGAGGGAAAATGATTTGCTTGGGATGAATGTGGCCACCAGTGCGTTATTTCCCTTAATCTAAACAGAGCCTCAGACACACTCCATTGATCACGCCTTCAAGCTGAAAGGTGGCCTTAAAGCCGGCCAGCAAATATTATGTTTCTCAGGCAGCCCTATGCTGTCAACCACATTTCCTGATCCACTCTGATTAGATATATAAACAGCTTCAGTAAAACAGAGCCTGAGCTTTGCTGTTAAAAATATAAGATAAGGTTCCATAAAGATTCATCAAGAGCAGAGATGCTGTCTAAGTGAGGCCTGAACTTTTGTGTGTGTGTGTGTGTGTGTGTGGTAAGAAGGGTCAGTGGGCAAATAACCCATGATTTATAATCATGTTTTAATAGTGGCTGGTGCTCCAGCTATGGAACACCTTGGTGAGAAGAAAGGGTTAAAAGAATTGAGCATGATCACAAAGTGGTCTTGCATTAAGGACCCAACACATAATTGACATTACTAAAAGTCACTTAGCCATTTTGTATCTGCTAAGAAGTATCACCCTGTCTTAACTAAGAACAGGAAGAAGTGATGTTGCCAGAAAGGTGCAAAATGCTTATGAAGGAAGGATAAGGATGCTCAGGGACACAAAGTAATGAAATGAACATCTTAAACCTTCAAAGCATCATGCCTGTTTCAATACATCTTGTACTATAAACACACACAAGGCAGGAAAAGTTTTTGGAATTTTATTATAGATATAAGTGTTTGGTTGGTACACATTTCAAAATATCCTAACATTTGTCCCAATGATGGACTAAAGGATTTTTCCAGCTCCAGTTTCTTTAAATGAAAACCTATGTCCTTTCCAGATAGTTTTTTGGGTGTGTTTTTCAGAAGGATAAAAGGACTATCAATATCAGTTTTAAAATGCAAAATGTAAAAGTGAGAGTAAAAAGAGAGCTCTCCAAAGTGCTCTCTAAGAGTGCTCTCCAAATGTAAGCAGTTAACATGTTAGATAAAGTTTTAATGTGCATGGATACTTGCATATAATCTCTAAAAGATATTCTGCTCAAGTGAAGGTTGATCACCTTTTTAAAGATCACCTCTTTAAAGACTACTTAAAATTTTCCTAAATTAAGCAATGCAGTTTCTCTTCAACACTGAAAATCATTGTTAGCATCTTTTGAGCATTTACTGTGTACCCAGAACTGTCCTGAATATTTTGTACAAATTAGCTGAGAATATCCTGCCAGCAGCCAAATAACTGGCTGCTTTCCGCCTCCCCCCTGCCCCAACTCTTAATCTCAGTCTATAAAATTATACATACTGACTTTAAATCTGTCATGAACTAGAATAGTATTCTCCCAGGCTAATGCCTGGTTTAGGTCAACATCAAATATAAATGTCGCTGGGACTTCCCTGGCAGTCCAGTGGTTGACTCCACGCTTCTACTGAAGGGGTTCCCATTCCCAGGGTTTGATCCCTGGTCCGGGAAGTAAAATCCTGCATGCTGAGTGCTAGGGCTAAAAATTAAATACATAAATGTCTTTTATTTTCCTGGGATAGTAGTCTTATTTCCCTAGAATCATCAACCGGTGGTTCTTGTGTCTAGCTATTCATCAGAATTGCGTGAAGAGCTAGAAGGTGCTATTTTTCTCCCTCTTACTGAAGAAGTAACTGAGTCACATAAAATCACATAAATAATAGCCTGCAGTTGGACTGATAGTTAATGGAACAGCTACATGCAAACATAGAATGAGTGTAAGGCTGGTTTTTTTTTTTTTTTCCTCACCTTTTTTAAAAAAGCTGGAATATACTTGATTTATAATGGTGCGTTAGTTTCTGCTGTACAACATCATGAATTAGCCAAATGTATACAAATATCCCTGTCTCTTGAGTATCCCTGCCAACCCTTATTTCCATCCCTCTAGGTCATTATGGAGCACCAAGCCGAGCTCCCTGTACTATAAAGGCACTTCCCACCAGCTCTCTACTTTACACGTGATAATGTATATATATGTCAGTGCTACTCTCTCAGTTCATTCCTCCCTTCTTCCCCCACCCTGTGTCTACAAGTCTGTGCTTGTTCTCTACATCTGCACCTCAACTGAAAGTAGTGAAAGTGAAAGTCGCTCAGTCGTGTCCAACTCTTTGTGACCCAATGGACTATAGAGTCAACGGAATTCTCCAGGCCAGAATACTGAAGAAGGTAGCTGTTCCCTTCTCCAGGGGATATTCCCAACCCAGGGATTGAACCCAGGTCTCCTGCATTGCAGGTGGATTCTTTAGCAGCTGAGCCACCAGGGAAGCCCTACCCTGCAAACAGGTTCATCAGTGCCAATGGGTTTTTTAAATTATACTTCAGTTGGTCTTAGTGCTGTTTGTGCTTCTATAACAGCAATGTACTTTCTTTGTACAAGGTATACACTCACTAAACACTGAGTGATAATCAGACTGCTTTGAAGGATCCATTTGGGGGGACTTGGGCCAGCTCTCTGATGCTTCCAGAAAAATGAGCACAGATAGATTAACTTTCACCCTTTCCTTTTCCATGTGCAAATGGGTTCGATTGCTAGACTGATTGGAGATAACCGGGCAGACTGATGTGGGGAGGCAAGCCCAGCTGAACAGATGTCTGGAACTAAAGTCATTTTTAGGAGGAAAAGATACAACACAGACCTAGAATCAGAAGCTTAGGGAGGGGCTGCTGTCCTAGTTACTTCCTGTCTGCTCAGCCCTGAGCCAATCTCAGGATATCTTTGACATCACTTCCAACTTTTGCTTCTGAAGTGTCAGGGATCCCTAAAGAACAGTGCCCTAGGCATTCTCCAATGAGCATTCTGCAGCTTCCAGAACAAAGGCTCAGAACAGAGGAGTGGGGCAGGCATCTGATGAGCCCATTGCTGAATCAAGGCAAATTCTTCATGAGGGGCAAAAAGTGAATCTCTGATAAAACCCAGGTGTGGAGAGCCTTAGAGAAGGTTCTCCCCTTCAGTTTAAATCGGGTTGCTTGACAGGACATTACCAAGCCACAGGTGATGGGGAAGGACATGGTATACTTAATTTTTCATCTGTGGAAGAACATTCCGTTCTATGTGCTATTTTTAAAAGTTCCTGCAACGTAAGTTCCACACATTTTCTTAGGAAAGGAATTTTTTATTCTAAACATTGCACTCGGGGCTTTTACTATTACAGTAGGTTTTTTTCCTTCATTTTTTATTAATTCCCAAGTACACAATGCAGAGATAAACAGACTTAGTCTTTTACCATTTACAGCTCTGAAGTGTTTATGTATAAATCCAGGAGCACTGGAGTTCAGTGCGTAGAGTGATACAGATCACATTACTCTGTCTTATGGTGTGTTCTTTGGTTGTAATTTCCTGTTTATTCAAGGTAAAGAAGGGTCTTGCTACCACGGACTGGAATCAGACATATGCCGTTTGCACCTCTGAGAGCTGAAGTTCCAAGGACCATCTCTGTTTTTTTAAACAAGTGGTGTTTAACTCCTACAGGGTTTAGACCTGCCCATTTCCTCTTATGTTTATGCTCCATTGCTCTATTTACATATTTCTTCCAAAAGCCCTAGGAGAGCAGCTGCATACATTGTAATTTCTTTCCTTTATAATGTAACACCTTTTCCTCCTGTATCACATGGGCAACTGCTACCTTATGGCACACCAGCTCTCTTCTCCTGCTGCTCATGGCCTGCTGATTACCTAGTAATGTCTGAAATAAACATGAAGTTAACAGTGATTCGATCTCTAAAACAAATAGGACAGTTCTCTGCAGCCCCAACTTCACAAAATGCAGTTCATTCCATCATACCTAAGTTTCGTTAAATTGAAAGAAATATCCATCTCCCGAGCTGTCCAGGGAGGCTAGAGCTTTGCTTGTCCTTAATGCCTTCGTTATTATTAACTGGTTAGGGGCCCCTATATCACTGCCCTTCTTGCTATAAAGCCTTTCAGAATGCAACTGTGATTAGTGACTATGCCCTCTGCCTTCAAAGCAAGTACCTAAGAAATGCTCATTTTTGGTTTCTGACTAATCTTCCTATTTTCAGATGCAGTGCTGACTAATCTTTCTATTTTCAGATGTGGTGCTGAGTGGACTTACAGAAATGCAAAGTAAGGAGGTAGTTTAAGAATTAGCAAAAGTCTCTTAATGAGAAATTGACCTAGCATTGATCGACCAGATGGGTAGCTAGAACACATTTCGAGAGTGTCTTATAATCTTATACCTAGAACTACACATGAGCCCTTAGAGAAGGAAATGGCAACCCGCTTCTGGCCTGGAGAATCCCTTTGACAGAGAAGCCTGGCAGGCTCTGGTCCATGGGGTCACAAAGAGTCAGACCCAGCTGAGTGGCTGGGCACACATGAGCCCATGCACAGTGATGGGAGTTAAATAAGCCAGAGCTTCTGGAAATTCTAAAGAACAGTTCAGTGATGACCCTTCTCAGTTTCTGTTTCCGTTCTGACTCACTTTCACCTCTCGTAGGGTGTCATAGACGTTTATAGTGTCCTAAATACTGCTCCTCTAATCCAGTGTTTGTCAACCTTGGGCTACTGAATTCGGGGTCTCTGTCCTTTGGTTCTTTGTTGTGGGATCTGTCTTATATATTGTGGGACACTGAGTGATATACTCATTATATGCAAGTAGCCTTCTACTGAACTGAACTGAGCCTTCTCCCAGCCCGGTTGTGACACCCAAGATGTCCCTGTCTCTCATTCTCTGCCCCCCCATTGAGTACCACGGCTATAATCCTATACAGCAGCGGTCCCTGACCTTTTTGGCACCAGGGACCAGTTTTGTGGAAGACAATTTTTCATGGACTGGTTTTGGGATGGGTGCTTTTCATGTGTGGTTCTGGGATGATTCAAGCACATTTACTTTTATTGTGCACTTTATTATTATTACATGAGCTCTGCCTCAAATCATCTGGCATTAGATCCCAGAGGTTGGGAACCCCTGCTGTACAGTAAACCCTACATATGAATGAATGAGTTCCATTCTAAGAGCATGTTTGTATGTCCAGTTTGTTCATAAGTCCAACAAAGTAAGTCTAGGTACACATCTAACACAATCAGCTACATGTTGTAGAGCTGTCCTATCATAGGTTTATAATTCGTTTCACACAAATAATACATAAAGATAGCAAAAACTAAAGAAAGCATTTTTAGTGTTACTGTACTTTGAAAAGTACAGTAGTACAGTGCCACGGGTGGCACTCAGGGACTGGCATCGAGTGAACAAGCAAGAAGAGGATGAGGGAGACGAGGTGGGATAGGGGAGAGCCGAAGGATCGTCAGCAATAGCAGACGGAGGGCAAGTGCAGTGTCACTCAAACTGACACTGATAGACACGTTCAAGTCTGAAAGTTCACAACTTGAAGGTTCGTATGTAGGAGACTTGTTGTCTAGTTGTCAAGTCATGTCTGACCGTTTGTGACCCCATGGGCTATAGCCTGACAGGCTCCTCTGTCCATGGGATTCTCCAAGCAAGAATACTGGAGTGGGTTGCCATGCCCTCCTCCAGGGGATCTTCCAGACCCAGGGATCAAACCCACCTCTCCTGCATAGGCAGGCAGATTCTTTACCACTGAGCCCCCAAAGAAGCCCTGTAATTAGAATGCATGTGCTCAGTCACGTCTGACATTTTTGAGGCCCCCTGGACTGTAGTCTGCTAGGCTCCTTTGTCCATGGGATTGTCCCAGCAAGTATATTGGAGTGGGTTACCGTTTCCTCCTCCAGGGAATCTTCCGACCCAGGGATTGAACCCAGGCCTCCTGCCTTGCAGACAGAATCTTTACCATCTGAGCTATCAGGGAAGCCCAATAAGTGAGACTGTAGGCAAAGGAAGACAACTAAGGTGTGGATTGGTCTATATAGAATATTTCATTAAAAAATATTGGGGGAAGTGAGCTTGTTTGTACAGAGAAGGGAAAGAATGGAAAAATAGAACCCACACTATTAATTTTTCAGTTTATGAAATTACAAAGGAAAAGTTATATGCTCACCAAGAAGGCTAGCTAGGGCAGGGGATAGAGGAAGAAAGTATAAAGTAAAACGTGGACCATCTGAGATTTTGCCTGTGCTGGCGATTGATGACAGGAAAACACTTGAAGAGATCTTGAATTGGATAAAGTAATTATTTTAAGAAGTGCATGAAATCATCATTATTGCAGCCAATTCATTTAGCAGTGGTATTTGGGGTTCCAGTGGATAATGGGTCTGGTCTGGGGCTCCCTTAGGGGTCCCTGTTTACTAAACCATCTTCACTGCCAGTTTCTTCTTTCTGGCTCTAAGGAAGGCTGAGTGTGCTTTGTCCTGAGACTACCCCCTATCTCATGACCCACCCTTGAGCTGCACAGAAAGGCAGGGCTGGACCTCAGAGTGTAGATGATGAATAACCTCTGCCTGCCCGGTGAGTCACTAGCAGATTCTGCCTTTCCTCTGTGCTATCAGATATCGGACAAGAAAAAAGTGGGCTTCTTTTCTTTTCCTAGCCTTACTGAAATATAACTGACACATTACATTGTGCAGGTTTAAGGTATATAATGTTTTTATTTCTTTATTTTTCATTGATTTTTTTTTTAAAAAATCAGAGTATAATTACTTTGCTGGAGAAGGAAATGGCAACCCACTCCAAATATTCTTGCCTGGAAAATTCTATGGACAGAGGAGCCTGTTGGGCTTTACAGTCCATGAAGTCACAAAGAGTTGGCCATGACTGAACAACGGAGCACACACAGTTGCTTTACAATGCTATGCTAGGTTCTACTGTACAGCAAAATTAATCAGCCGTGCATGTACATATATCCCCTCTTTTTTGGATTTCCTTCCCATTTCGGTTGATTTGATACATTTGTAAAATGCCACATGATTATCACCATGGTATTAGCCACCACCTCCAACCTGTCCCATAGTTACCATGTCTTTTTGTGTTGAGAACATTTAAGATCTACTCTCTTACTTAGACTGACAGATGAGGGAAAGAGATGGAAGGAGAACTTTTCACTAGGTACATTTTTAGGTCTTTTGGTTTTTGAAACACGTGAGTGTATTAGCTATTCAAAAATTAAAATTACATAATTTAAAATAAAACTGCCCAAGGATACACACACACACACACACACAATCTAGTCTTTAGCAACATTTAAATTTTTGATACAGGATTATGATCTATAATCACCACACGGCTCTTCTTTTTTTTCTTAATCTTTTCATCTTTTCGTTTTGGAAGTCTAGTCTCTCAAGCATGAACTTCAGATTCTACCCTCCTTCGCTCTTAAGCAAACTCTTTCACATAACTGATGATATTATTTACCACGTCCATATTCTGGGAGAGACAATGTCTTTAGGACCTTGGGTTGGGCCATCAGCCAGAGAAGTTCATCCTCTGTATCCACGTGTTGGCCTGTGTAATAGGCATTCAATAAATATCTGTTGAATGAATGAATAGTCAGTCAAGAAAGCTTAATTTCGTTTTTATTTCTGGGGAAATTTTAGTCATATTCATAACAGTAATAGGATGAAGATGTGTTTTAAAGTCATATCTATCAGTTAAATAGAAGGATTTATTATGTGCTCATTAGAAGACAATTATCACAGTAATAAATTGTGTTTGCCTTCAGGCTCTGTAGAACTAAAGTCAGTTGAAGCATAATGAGTAGAAACGACCAAAGTATTGGGTTGACCTCAGAGTTCCTTTGGGTTTTCCCATAAGATGGTATAGAAAAACTTGAGTGAAAATTTGGGCCAGCGCAATAGCATGGCCACAGGACTGGCACAAGCTGAACAAAGAAAAACTCCATTAACATCCAACTACTATAGCAAATCAGTAGTTACTTAGAATGGTGGCTGGCACTTGTGAAGTGCTCAGCAAAGGTCAGGATGCTGATGATGGCATCATGATAACAAGATAATTTTAAATGCTATTTGGATAAGACATTAAATAATGTCCAATCACACTGATAAAGTTATTTCTTTTTAATTTGATTTCAATTATTCTGATGATCTCTAGAAATGTTGCCAAGTGGTACTAACATATCTTGTACACCTACTGATGTTCACTCTTTGAGCTGACCTCAAGTTCAGAGCTTACATTTAATACCATTATTCTGTTTTCATTGCATTTATCTTTATGATCATTTTCTATTTATTACAGACAATATTGATTTTATTAATAGTGTTTAAAGTTTCCTTTAATATTTCTTTACATAGATAAAGCAAGTGAGTTTAAAGAAAATATGAAGTTAGGAATAGAACAGAAGGTAGGTAGATGAGGCAAACTCCTGACGGTGGAAGGCTTAGGTATGTCTAAAATTTGCAAAAGGGACATTCCTGGTGGTCCAGTGGCTAGGACTCTGGTACTCCCAGTGCAGGGGACCCAGGTTCGATCCCTGATCAGAAAACTAGATACCCACATGCTTCAACTAAAGATCCCGCCTGCTGTGACTAAGACCTAGTACAGCCAAATAAATGAATAATGTAAAATAGAAACAAGCCCCCAGAACTAAAGTTTGGGAGAGCACTTTGGGGCAGTTACTTGGACCCAGTGAACATCCATAATCCGAATGTTTCTACTCAAAACTGATGCTGTACCGCCTGCGGGTGCCGCACCACCACTGCCTGGCCACCTTACTGACACAGATGGCCCTGGAAGTGCTCCTCCCTGCACTGGATTACTAATGGAAAGGAGGGAACACCACATGCCAGCGGCTACAGCACCCTTGCCAGATACATGGCCCCCTTTCCAGCTCTCCCTGCCCAGCTGGTAACTGGATACACTCACAGAATCCTGTTCAGCAGCAGGTAGATATCCTCCCCAAGAGACATAACACTTCTTCCAATGATGTGCAGGTAAATGTTAACAGCAGGGTCTCTGAGGGGAGGGCTGCTTTGTGCCAGTTGCTGATCTCAGTGGTCTGAGTACTTCACCTTAGTTGATTGCAAGCATGGCTGACAGCCCTGTGATTAACACAAGGCTGACAAAATTCCTGAAGATTTGACAATTGCCTGGGGTGGGTATGGGAAGCCAGTAGCAGAGGTTTCAGCACACCACTGCCCTTGGAAGCATTCAATCATGGAACTGTTCCCCCCCACCCCAAGTCTGTCTTTTCTTCTAAAGTTATAAACTCCAGGAAAGAAGAAAACACATATGTTTTATTCACCATCCTAGCCTCCATGCCTAGCACAGTCCTGAGGACTAGCAGATGCCCTACAAATACTCATGGGCTAATGTTATTGGTGAAGGATGTGAGGGTAAAAGAAGTTCCCACAAAGGCGCCAGTATCCTTAAATACTGCAGATTTCTTTTTTTTTTTTCTTTTTAAACCATTAAATATACCTCACTGTAGAGTTCAGTGGCATTAAATGCATTCACATTGTTGTACAACTCTCACCATCATTTATCTCCCCAAGTTTTCACCTTCCTAAACTGAAACTCTGTCCTCATTAAGCACTAACTCCCCATTCTGCCCCTCCCCCATCTACCAATGTACCTTCTGACACTGATTTTGACTCTTCTAGGAATTTCATGTAAGTGGAATCAAACAGTATTTGTCTGCACTTACTGTATACTGGAAAATTCTTGCAGATTGCTTAAGCTCAGAAGAGTTTTGTTTTTTAACCTTTTTAAAAATTATTTTTCTTTGAGCAACAGAGCATCATGGTTCCCAGTTTCAGAGAGCGAGTGTATCTTCTTGTAAGCCCGAGATGAGCTGGGGCTGGAAAGAAATAATTGTGGAAGTAGAACAGGTCAGGTCTCTCCCGGTTCAAGGGCTCCCTAAGCCCAGTTCTCTCTCCCATAAGCGCAGTCGCCCTACCACCTACAGGCCCTCCGGCTTAGAGTCCTACAACTCTGCTCCTACGAGCTGTCTCCTAGAGTCAGGACTGGCGGTCCTTCCCTGCTGATAGTGGGAGCATTCCTGCCTGTGCCACCCTGGGGTGGGGGCAGCTGGGATGAGCCAGGTGCGGCAGGGCACCCATCCCCACCCTGAGGTAGCGCGCCTAGAGGGGACTGGAGGTGGCGCACGACCAGGGTGCAGTGCTGGTGGGCACAGGACGTGGGCACAGGACGCTTGTCCCCCCAGCGCTGTCTCCCAGGCCACCCGAGAGGCCACCTACACGGCCATTGTCGCCCCTGGATGTGGGCAGCGACAGGCTGGGGTGTGTGAAGCTTCAAATTTCTCTTCTCCTTTAAGTTTAGGATGGGGGACACCTCTTTCCTCCCAGAAGCAGGGACCTGCACTCACCCTTTGCGGATTGCTTCAGTGGCTTAAAAAAAAGTTGTCCTTGTATCCTACCCCTCTGCCCTTTCTGCAGAGCCTGTGTGGGACTTGGTGCCATCTCCCTGGGCTTCAAAACCTCGGAAGCTGGCAGAGACTGGCTGAGACCAGAGGCAGGATGTTTCCCCCAAACCCGGCCCCCAGCCTGGAGAGAACCTACTTTTCCCACTCAGTATCTCTGGCCTGGGAGCTTATAAAGGGCTAACAAAGAAGCTCTATAGGCCAACATACCTTGGTTCTGTTTCCAATGCCCTCACTAAAGGGCTGCTTGGTGACCTCAGGCAAATTACTTACCTACTCTGATCCTTAGTTACTTCCTCTGAAAACGGATGGTACTGGACCAAGTAACTATTAATACTAAGGTCTTTTTCAGCTCTGATGGTCCAAGATGCTAATATTCTAGCTCCTGGGAATATGAAGCCGCTTGATGAAAGTGAAAGAGGAGAGTGAAAAAGTTGTCTTAAAGCTCAACATTCAGAAAACGAAGATCATGGCATCCGGTCCCATCACTTCATGGGAAATAGATGGGGAAACAGTGGAAACAGTGGCAGACTTTATTTTGGGGGGCTCCAGAATCACTGCAGATGGTGACTGCAGCCACGAAATTAAAAGACACTCCTTGGAAGAAAAGTTATGACCAACCTAGATAGCATATTCAAAAGCAGAGACAGTACTTTGTTGACTAAGGTCCGTCTAGTCAAGGCTATGGTTTTTCCAGTAGTCATGTATGGATGTGAGAGTTGGACTGTGAAGAAGGCTGAGCGCCGAAGAATTGATGCATTTAAACTGTGGTGTTGGAGAAGACTATTGAGAGTCCCTTGGACTGCAAGGAGATCCAACCAGTCCATTCTGAAGGAGATCAGCCCTGGGATTTCTTTGGAAGTAATGATGCAGAAGCTGAAAGTCCAGTACTTTGGCCACCTAATGCGAAGAGTTGACTCATTGGAAAAGACTCTGATGCTGGGAGGGATTGGGGGCAGGAGGAGAAGGGAACAACAGAGGATGAGATGGCTGGATGGCATCACTGACTCGATGGATGTGAGTCTGAGTGAACTCCGGGAGTTGGTGATGGACAAGGAGGCCTGGCGTGCTGCGATTCATGGGGTCTCAAAGAGTCGGATACAACTGAGCGACTGAACTGAACTGAGGATATGAAAATATAACACAATTTCTTCCTTTAGGATAATTATATACTTATAGGGAAGAAGACTAACAGGTAGAAAACAAATGCCTCAGGCTTGTTTCTCATATGGCAAAACAAAACCTAATACAGTATGTGTTTAAAAGATGCAGTGCTTATTCAGAATTCTCCAAGTGCAAGGCATTTAAAGCACTTGACTAGGAATGGACAACAGTCAAATAAAAGAATGAACAGTCCGCTGTTTCTAAAGACTGTATATATAACACTTTTTTTTTGAAAGAAAAAAGTATATTTACAGTAAGGGATATAAATGTAAAAGATTACAACACACAATAGCACCAAAATGAAAAATGGAGAAACTGAGTGTTGCAAAGAAGATTGAGACGTAACTATAGCTGCCATTGGAGAAGGAAAACATAATGTCTTCCATACATCATTTGCATTATAGCTAGAACAGAAAACAAGGCTAGAGTGATCAGGTGATTTTTGTTGTTGTTATGGTTCTAGGTCAAGACTCAAGACAGTCCAAATATGTTCATAGTGTCATTCAGTTCAGTTCAGTTCAGTCGTGTCCCACTCTTTGCGACCCCCTGAATCGCAGCAGGCCAGGCCTCCCTGTCCATCACCAACTCCCGGAGTTCACTCAGACTCACGTCCATCAAGTCAGTGATGCCATCCAGCCATCTCATCCTCTGTCGTCCCCTTCTCCTCCTGCCCCTAATCCCTCCCCAAATCCAAGTCTTTTCCAATGAGTCAACTCTTCACATGAGGTGATGACACCCAAATCCTATTTTCTATTAAGTACTATCATTCACTGCCATCTAGTGTTGAGCAGATGAATTTTTTTTTTATACTATATTTCCTAAATTCCTTTCCCGGCCTTATCAGGTTAAAGTGAGCATGCAAATTCTCTCTCCTGAACATCTGGTCTTGTGCTGTGATGTCTGTGTGTGAAAACTCCTGTGTTGTCCCCCTGCTTCCAGCCAGGCAAGCCCTGCTGCTCAGAGGCTCTGTTTATTTTCTATTCATCTTCCCTGGACCTCCATCATTGGCTCCAGCCTCTGTCCATGGACTTTTCCTTCAGATGCGATAATCTCACAGGACCAGATGCATTAATTGCTGGGCAGAACATTCTTAGCAGAAAGAGAAAGTCTATAACTCACAAATAAATTGGAAAGATGACTAAGAAAAGTGCTCCATTTTTGGGAAAAAAAAAAAAACACTCCAAATCAAGAGAAGCCTTTTAACTTTATGTTAAATACTTGGGTTACAAATGTTCTGAAATTTTTTAAACTAAAAGTTATTTAAGTAAAGTTCAATTTGTTTTCATGCTTGTCTTATGACTTTAGTAAACATGTATCTGGGCATAAACAGAAATGGCCTTTACTTCAAATATCTTCAGTTACATTTGTCGACTAAAAGTCACAGCCTGAAAGTAGAGAGTTGCTTTATTTGGTGGGACCATTTAGGGTATGGAGACAGTATCTCACTAGCTCTGAGAAAACTGCTCCAAGGAGGCGGCGGTGGGGGACGGGGCAGGGGTCGGGTGCGAGGGTGGAGAGTCAGGCTATATACAAGTTTGCAACAAAGGTAGCAGGCAGTCTGGACCTCAGAGATAAGGTATCAAGGAATTTAGCTTTCTGTGTACGGGGAAGGTGCAAGCCTCTGGGCTCTCTGAATCCATTCCTTTCGCATGCACCTCAGCTCTCTGGGGCCAACCCTGTTTCCTTGTCCACCTTAAGAGTGGTAGATTCGCAGCCTCTTGCATCTCGCCGCTCCCCGCCCCCCACCCCCAGCTCCTCAGTAATCACAGCGGGGATTGGTGGCATCTTCTGGATTGTACATTTGGGAGCCCTCATTCTCATTTGGAGGCCAGAAATGGCTGATGGCCGTGTCATTTCTTATTTATTGATATGGAGGAAATATTTTCATTTCACAGTTTTTTCTAATTCCCTCATTTTATTTCAAACTATCTCCCATAGCTCAGTAAAATTCCTATTATAGTTGTTTTAGTGAAATCGTTTAAACAACAAAACAGACAAAATATAAAAATTTAATTAGTTAGAAATAGAGTGAAAAGAGAATAATTCACTCACAATATTCAAATTTAAATCATCTGTATTCATAAAACACTATCTTAAGAATCAGAATTCTATCAACCTTCCTTTTGGGTAATTTGTATAAACCCTAAATAGAAATAAAACTGAAGTAGATTCAAAATCACATTTTGTAAGAGATAAAAATGATTGTTGTGTTCCGAATCTTCAGAAGTAAGCTTATCTGAAGGTTGAATTAATTTCTGTGCTGAGGATGTAGGGCTAGGAAAAGAAACAGTGTTAGTGGAAACATTTTATTAATATATTGTGAACAGAAGACGTGTTAGAACAGGAAAGTCCCTTGTTCTAGTCAGTTAGTTCACTCACTCTCTCCTTACCCCTTTCCTTTTAGTAAAGCAGATTTATTTTCTGAAGATTTTCATCAGAAGCCTCTTTTTGTTGTTGTTCAGTCTCTAAGTCATGTCTGACTTTTTGTGACCCCATGGACTGCAGCATGCCAGGCCTCCCTGTCCTTCACTATCTCCTGAAGTTTGCTCAGACTCATGTCCATTAAGTCAGTGATGTTATCTAACCATCTCATCCTCTGTCGCCCCTTCTCCTCCTGCCCTCAGTCTTTCCCAGCATCAGAGTCTTTTCCAATGAATTGGCTCTTCACATCAGGTGGCCAAAGTATTAGAGCTTCAGCTTCAGCTTTAGTCCTTCCAGTGAATATTCAGGGTTTATTTCCTTTAGGATTGACTGGTTTGATCTTCTTGCTGTTGAAGGCACTCTCAAGATTCTTCTCCAGGACCACAGTTGGAAAGCATCAGTTCTCTGATGCTCAGCCTTCTTTGTCCAACTCTCACATCCATAAATAACTACTGCAAAGCCTCTTTTATGGTGCCGTTAAGCTATTCTTCATTCTTCTGACATATTCAAAAGGCTATTTTGGCTGTAGCCACTTGAGACTAGCTGATTTTGATAAAGCTTCTCAAATCCAGAGTAACTCTTTTCTGTAATGTCCATCCATTAGTTCAAGAGTTAGCAGTTTATTGTGCTCAGTCACTAGTTGTGATTAGACCTTTCTCTACCACCTTGAGAGCCCAGGGTCAAATTTTCAGGAATTTTGCAAATCTCTCTCTCTTTTTTTCCCTTGCTGTTGATTCCTGCGGTTATGAGAGCAGGAAGACAGTTACTAACTAGTTCTTTTTTGGTTCATCATATTGGTGGCCATGGACCAGCAGGTACATGAATTGGTGGTCTAAGTCCCTCCACGTCGTTAGCTTAGAGGAGAAAAGGAGAGAGAGAACTCTGGGAGTGGATGCACTAGGCTATATGACGATCTTAACTCAGAGTGAGATAAAGCAGCCTTTATTTGTGTTTTTCATTTTTTGGCCACAAAGCATGTGGGATCTTAGTTCCCCAACCAGAGATTGAACCCATACCCTCTGCATTGGAAGTGTAGAGTCTTAACAACTGGATTACCAGGGAAGTCCCAAGCCTTCTTTATTATATCACGCACTTCAAACTTCCAAAGTTCTTTCTAAAGAAAGTTGTACTGGTAAGAAAGGATGTGGTGATGGGCCACACCATATCACATCTGCAGTCAGAAAAATTGCCGCTACCTTTACCATAGGGCCCTAGGCAGGCTTCTCTCCATCATTTAGACAGTCTGACCTAAGTGTCAGCAAAATCCCTTGACTCAATAACTGGCTCACAGTTGAAAGAGGAATGGAATGACTGAAAATAAACCATAGTAAATTCTTAAGTAAAAAGAGAAATAAGCATGTAGAATTTATAGCTAAATAAATTTGGTTTCCAGAAAATTGTGCTGCTCACCATGGGCTTTCAGCTATTATCCCATTCCCCCATAGACAGCCAGGAAGAAAAAGAAGGCCTTTCCTGGGATATGAATTAACTAGTTTCTAATGTACTTTCTCAAGACTGCTTTTCTGTTTAACACCTAATCTCTTGCACAGCGTTGTACCATTTCAAAAACCTGATTAAGCCAAGTTGTCTTTGCCTTTTAACTAAGACAGCCTCCCAGTGGCTCAGTGATCAAGAATCCACCTGTAATGCAGGAGACAAGGATTTGACCTCTGGGTTGTGAAGATACCCTGGAGAAGGAAATGGCAACCTGTTCCAGTATTCTTGCCTGGGAAATCCCATGTACATAGTCCATGGGATCACAAAAGAGTTAGTGACTAAAAAATAGCCTCCTGGGAATGCTTCTGGTCTAAGTTCCATGTCTTCCCCAGGTGAGGTGCCTAGCATCAGAAATGGCTCAACACTTTAAGGAGCTGCCTTCTTCAAACAGGTGTTAGAATTTTGTGATTTTTCTCTTCTAATTTGTGGTAGAGATTGCTGGTTGACCGCCAACATCCATTAATCCATTCTTTCAAAGAATAGCACATAGCTGCATGGAGTAAGAACTGTATTTCTCAACTTCTCTCAAAGCAAAATGTAGTCATTTTGCTAAATCCAAATATAATAGTATATATGTGGTATAATACATATAGATCCTAGGAGTCTTCTTTAAGAGACCATTGCTGCAGTCCTTTTTCCTGTTCCTTCCTGCTATCCACAGTCTAGAACCTTAGGTGCCAACATTTTGGACCTTGAACACAGGGCACATGCTTGGATGATGTGCAAAGGATTCTATGGAGCAAGGTGGCTATATTAGCCCTGTACTCCTTACCTCTAGCCGTTATGATGACACAGAGAAATCAACCATTGGTTTATATCATTTTAACTTTAAACGTTTCATTTATATGTATGTTATTTTGAGTTTTGCTCTTGTAAGCAGATCTGTTACGAGGTGAATTGTATCCCCTGTGAAATCCATATGTTGAAGTTCTAACCCCCAGTGCCTCGGAATGTGACCTTATTTGGAAACAGAGTCATTCAGATGTAATTACGATGAGGTCATAAGGTGGGCTTTAATCCAAAATGACTGATGTTCTTACAAAAAGGAGAAATTTGACACAGACATGTACAGAGGGAGAATCCCAGGTGAGAATGAAGACACAGATCTGGGTGATGCTTTCACAAGCCAAAGAATGCCAGTCGTCAGAAACTAGGTGCAAAGCGTGGAGAAGATCATCTCTCATAGCCCTGAAAGAACTGACTCTGCTAATGCCTTGATCTTGGACTTCCAGAATTGTTAGATAATAATTTTTCTCTTGTTGAACTTCCAGTCTGTGGTACTTTGTTATGGCAGCCCTAGCAAACTAATACACTATCCTAACCGAAGTCTGTATGAAATAACCAGGACAACAGCCTTACCATTCAGATAAGAACAACATGATCTGCATTCCCACTTGAATGTCTATCATAATCTCTTGCTGCTGCTGCTGCTGCTGCTGCTGCTGCTGCTAAGTTGCTTCAGTCGTGTCCGACTCTGTGCGACCCCATAGACGGCAGCCCACCGGGCTCCCCCATCCCTGGAATTCTCCAGGCAAGAACACTGGAGTGGGTTGCCATTTCCTTCTCCAATGCATGAAAGTGAAAAGTGAAAGTGAAGTCACTCAGTCGTGTCCGACTTATAGCGACCCCATGGACCGCAGCCTACCAGACTCCTCCATCCATGGAATTTTCCAGGCAAGAGTACTGGAGTGGGGTGCCATTGCCTTCTCCCATCATAATCTCTTAGCAGTTACCAAAGAACAGTTTCGGCCAAATCTCAGTTTATGTGGCATGCCAAACCAAAGGAATCTAGTGACTGTCCCATGAAAGTACAAGTACTCTATCACCAGGAGTGTGTTGCTGCTGCTGCTAAGTCACTTCAGTCATGTCTGACTCTGTGCGACCCCATAGACGGCAGCCCACCAGCCTCCCCCGTCCCTGGGATTCTCCAGGCAAGAACACTGGAGTGGGTTGCCATTTCCTTCTCCAGTGCATGAAAGTGAAAAGTGAAAGTGAAGTCACTCAGTCGTGTCCGACTTATAGCGACCCCATGGACTGCAGCCTACCAGACTCCTCCATCCATGGGATTTTCCAGGCAAGCGTATTGGAGTGGGGTGCCATTGCCTTCTCCAAGGAGTGTTTTAAGCACACCCAAATGTTAGTTTATTTTAGTTCCCACATAGAATACTCTCATTTCAGTGGAGCAGCTATCAGCATTTCAGTCAAAAGTGTTATATTTCCCATCATTGACTCCTCCTGGTAGAATGAATACATGAATGAATGAGATGGAGCTGACTGACACTAACTGAAGGAAATTTTATACATCAGAACTTTCCACTAAGCACTGGCTATATTGTCTAAAGGTAGGACTTCTAAAGTTATATGTCCCTGGATTCAAATCCCAGCTCTCTTTTACTTGTCACATCATCTTAGAAAACATTTTGTAATCATTCCATACCTCAATTTCCCCATCTGTAAAATGGGGGAAACATAATAGTTATTTTCTTCCCAAGTGGTTACGATTTATTTTACGTGAACTACTTAGAATGGTTCCTGCCATGATGTGCTGTTTGTACTGGCTCACAAGGACTGATAGTTTACATCTTTTTTGAATCTACAAATCTTCCCATCCCCATATTCGGTGATGTCATATTAGTAACTTGCAGTAATTGGCCTTGCGGAGAATATTTACACCATGGAAACTGGCAAATGTTATACATCAGAGGCTGGCTGGCCAGCATGACTTTGATTAAAAACTACCTATTAGTAAGTTCTATATAAATGCTTACATTATTATTATTACTAGCCAGTAGGTACTCCTATTCCCTGTGGGTTTGAGAAGGCATTCTGCTAAGTAAATAAATAGTTTTGAGTTAAACTAACACTTATAGGATTCCTTTAGAAGTTGATTACCTCAAGGGAATCATTACATACATTTGTGGTCTTTAGATCTTAATCCTTAATTCACTTGAAATTGATTTTTGGCTCCATGGAAGTAGGAACTGTGTCTGCTCCTCTCGTTGCTGTAGCCCCCACACCTACCAACAGAGAAAGCACTCATAAATATTTTCTAAATGAATAAATAAATGAATTAAAATTTCAAAGGGCTTTCACATCTATTTCATCTTTTTCTTAGCTGTCAATAAGTCAAGATTTATCCCCAATGCCTGGTAAGGAAACTGAAATCCCAAGAAGTGCCTGATTGCTGCTTTGCTTTCTTTCATCACATTAGGTCCATTAGCTCAGCATTTCCCAAAATATGTCCCATAGATTGTGAACTTTGGAGGATGTTAATAGTTGCCATGTGACAGGGGATCCGTGGGTAGTAAATATCAAACTTACTATGTTATAAAACCAAAATATATTGGTTTGTTCATTACAGGTTTTATCAGAGCCCTTACTAAGTCAGTATGCATTGTGAAACTGGAGTGGGGGTCGTTGAGTATGAGCATTTCCTGTATTGGATGGTAGGTTTTTAAAATCATGTCTGTAATAATAGTGTGAAACAATCACCAGAGCAGTGCTTCTCTAGGCCAGAGTACTAGAGTGGGTAGCCTTTCCCTTCTCCAGGGGATCCTCCCAACTCAGGGGTCGAACCACGGTCTCCCACATTGCAGGCAGATTCTTTACCAGCTGAGCCACAGGGAACCCCAAGAATACTGGAGTGGGTAGCATATCCCTTCTCCAGCAGATCTTCCTGACCCAGAAATTAAACTGGGGTCTCCTGCATTACAGGCGGCTTCTTTACCAACTGAGCTATCAGAGAAGCCCCTGAATCACCAGGGACCTTGTTAAAAATGCAGATTCTGACTCAGTGGGTCTAGGTTGGTGCCGGAGACTCTGCATTTCTAACAAGCTCCCAGAGGATGCCCATGCTGCTGGTCCAGCAGGCCATGCTTTTAACAGCAAGGCACTAGAACATTCCAGAATCAAGAGTCATCTAGCATCTCAGTGAAAGAGTAGGTGACATCCCTGGAACATATGCTATTCACCATGAGAACCAACTGTTGAAACAAGTATCCTGTTTGGGGTGGGCAGATGAGGGAATATGGGGGATTCCCTGGTGGTTCAATCGATAAATAATCCACCTACAATGCAGGAGATGTGGGTTCGATTCCTGAGTTGGAGAAAGGCATGGCAATCCATTCCAGTATTTTTGCCTGGAAAATTGCATGCACTGAGGAGCCTGATGGGCTACAGTCCATAGGTTTGCAAGGAGTTGGACATGACTGAAATGACTAAGCACACATGCACGAGGGAATATGGGACAAACCCATATGAAGAGCAAGATTTGGAGAGAGCAGAGGGCAAGACTAAATTTTAGTAGCATGAATAGGGCAGGTCTCATTCAACTAAAGTTTAGATAGCAGACTAATTGGGGAAGGGACACAGGGAAGAATCAGTATCTTTTCAATTGGCATATGGATTAAAACAGCTTCATTTTTGTCAATAAAAATCAGGTAAAAGAGGAAGAAAGCCAGACCCAGTAATGGTTCAGATTTAGTTATTATTTTCTCTCTCTACTCACAAATTCAAATTCCAAGGGTTATAAACTCTTTACTCTTTTAAACTTTTAAAACTTTGATTTATTAGGGAAAATGGGATTTTAATGTCAGAAATTGGAAGGGGGAAAAAGTGGGCTGGGATCAAAAGAGGTTAACCTTGGGTCAGATGAGGAAGTAATACTAAAATTATAATCAAGAGTCTAAAGGCTTCCTAAATCCTCCTGTCTCCAAAGACCCATCTTTCTGACCAGGTCCTCTTCTAGTCTGGGAACCTAATTTTGGCACCTGCATTACCCCAGCAGCTGCTACTCTCTGCCACAGCCTAGCAGATTCTTCTCTGGTGGTTCCTCAGCAACTATGTTTTAATAACCTTTGTGGGTCACACAATTCATAAACGTAGAGCTGGGATTAGGCTAATGGAGGTGTGATAAGATTCTCCCGCAGTATTTCTATCAATGATTCATGACTACCAGGTATAGCTTGACACATTTTGATAACTTACTTGAAACAAAAAGGTTAATAACTCATGACTTCCTAATAGATCAAAACTTTTATCAGTGTAAAGCAATATATTTTTCTAATTTTAAATTTTTCCCTTGAATTCTTTGTGTTAAGTTCATTTTGTCACTCCTGTTGCTTACATTTTCACATTTACCTTTGCTCATCTTTCTGTAATGCTGGTTTAGATTATTCTCTAGTTGATTAAATTTCTTAAGCCAAATGGAGAGTATTTTTGCTTTTACTAATGTTTATATTTGTTGTCAGAATTGATAGGTTTTATTATTTTTCTGTTGTTTATGACTTTGGATTTTTGTGGGTCTCAATGTTTTCCTTTTTGTTTTTAATGCTTTGGTTATATTGATTCTTTTTGCCTATTTTCTTCTCTATTTTAGTGCATTGACATGCATTTATTCTGTTTAAATTATGTTTGTAGTTACTTAAAATTTTTTGAAAAATAATCTAACCTATATTTCTTTAGTTTCAAATGTGGCACTTTAGTCACAAATGATGCACTATCTTTAACTTTTAATTGAGTAGAATCAACTCTTTGCTAAAATAATGAGTGATGCAGTATGTTTACTATCCCCTGATCACCATGCATAGCTGTGAAATGCAAATGATTTGATCTTTTTTATAGTTACCAGAGCTGTCAGTGGTCAATACAGAAGATATTGATATAATCTACAGTTATATTGCACTGGCTCGGTCTTTGAAATCTGTACAATGGAAATTTACAAAGAGGTTTGTCACTTTCCCATAAACATCTGTGTCCTGTGTTGTATACATACACGTTATGTACATGTTACGCTGTTCTTGATCTCTTGAAACATTTGTTGATAAGTGAGAATTCATAAATGTCCCTTTTTCCAAAGTATGGAACACACAGGCATAATCAGTTAAAAATGAGTTTTAAAACATCATAAAACAACTATGTGTGCCCAATAGGACCTCAGAAAGCATTCTTTTCTTTGTGTTTCAACCCTGTGTTTTATTGTTCCTGTCTTATCTAGTGAAATTGTCGTACACGTCAAATATACTCCTCATTATGGTGAAAAATGAAACAAAAGGTGCTTTTTTTCCATTACCTTATATCCTGAAATAGCCAAAATATATACACACAGCACCAGAAGAACAGAAAGTTTGCCTTTTTCTGACTTGTTTTTAAAGTGCAGTGCAGACAGGCTAATTCCAGCTGGGATTTCTGTGGGTCACAAGTGTCATTAGCTGTGCAGGGTTGAAGCCCCTGTCTGGGGCTGACTCTAGAATATTTACATGGTCAGGTTAAGCTGGAAGTGTATTTTTGTTTGTGTTGCCTTAAATCTTCTTCTTTGAAGGGTATGATAGCTGCTAAATGACTAAGTAGTTTTTTTTTAAATCAGTGACACTTTCTTTGTTTAATATAAAAGCATCTGATTCAATCTCAATAAAAAGTTTCAAGTTACACACATAGAATTCTGTATATGAGCACAAGAGCCTCAGTGTATAGTCATAGTTTGCTATCTACCGACTTGATCTGTATCATTTGAAATGTGCTGTTTAAATCTGATTTTATATTTCAGAAATTATCTTCAGTAGTAACTCAATATATTCACTTGTGAATAATTCATAGAATGTCATTTTTCAAAATATGAAGATATGTATATATATCCATGTGAGCTCAAATTCTGCAGCCAATTACTTCTGATACTCTGTGTATGTGTGCATGCAGTCACGATTCAGTTGTGTCTGATTCTTTGAGACCCTATGGGCTGTAGCCCACCAGGCTCCTCTGTCCATGGGATTCTCCAAGCAAGAATACTGGAGTGGGTTGCCATGCTCTACTCCAGGGGATCTTCTCAACCTAGGGATCAAACCCACATTTCCTGCATTACAGATGGATTCTTTACTGCCTGAGCCACCAGGGAAGTCTTACTCTGTGAATGTAATATTTTTCTATGATTATAGTTTCCTTAAATATTTTTTTAAAAGAAAATATTAACAATAACCAAAAACATTCAAAATTGTACTTATTTTTGTGAATGCCATTTTTAAATGGATGATTTAATCAAAACACCTATTTGACTTTCCTCATTCATCCTTTCCCAGCAGGTAAGGAAAGGATAGGAAACATTTTACCCAAGCGGTAGAGCTGCGCCCAACCACAGAGGCCTTCCCCGCATTGTTTACTTTAGTTACTTGCTTTTCAAATTATAAACAACCTTAAAAGCTAAAAAATAATGTTTCAAACAACTTAACACTTTTTTGGCACCGTTTTATTCTATTTCAATGTGGATTTCTATAGTTGTGTACCAGTCTTGGGAAAAACAAGAAGCACCAATTCAGCTTTTCACAGTTAACTTCTCTTGCTGAATCACCATGTGCAAAGAACAGCAATGAAGCCCTGGGTATTATATTCATAGCAAGGAACTTGCCACATTTTTATGTTTCTTATCGTAAACGTCTCTCTCTCTCTCTCTCTCTCTCTCTCTCTCTCTCTCTCTCTCTCTCTCTCTCTCGTGTGCCTCAGTTATGTCCGACTCTGTGACCCCATGGACTGTAGCCTGCCAGGCTCCTCTGTCCATGGAATTTTCCAGGCAAGACTACTGAAGTGAGTTGCCATTTCCTCCTCCAGGGGATCTTCCCAACCCAGGGACTGAACCCTTGTCTCTTTCATTTACTGCTTTGGCAGGCAGATTCTTTACCATTGCACTACCTGGGAAACCCTAGGATTTAAAATGTTAGTAACAAACATATGTCAAAAATATTTTCACAGAATTTAGCTTTTTCTCTCACTGGCTTTTCTTCAGAGTTAAAAAAAAAAAAAAACACTGCCTTAAAAACTACTTAAATGAAAACTACTTAAAAAATGTAGCATTTTGAAAAATTAGACCAGTCACATAGGTGGTACACTTCTACACTTCATCTTATAAAATTAACATAGTCCATGTTTCAAAGTTCTGTGGATTGTCATTTATCAGTTTATGGAAACTTCCAAAATTGATTTTCTCCCATTTTTTGGCAGTGTCACTTATCAGCTTGGGTCAAATCCATTTTAAGGCAGCACAGCAATTGTAGGAAGGTAAAATGTGCAAACAGGGCTTGTGTGCTGAGTGGTAAGACAACGGTGATTTGAATGAAAAAGGGCCCCTTCATTCCTCAAGACTAAGAAGGAAGGACAGCACTGACCGTTAGACTCTAGGCAGCACTGTACCTGCTGCAGAACTGAGGTTCCACTCCTCTGAGTAGAGGGCCAATTTGGATTAATGCATTTCTCATCTTAATTAAATTTGGAAGATTACATATATTTTACAGATTTATATTTGGTAAGGTTTTCAAAGTGACACTGCATGGTGGGAATTGCAGAGGTTCTTACAGGCAGTTCAGTGTTGTAGTTCTGGGGACTTCCCTGGTTTCTGTGACATACTCAGCATTTGAGGCAAAACCCTCCAGGCCATCAGGTTTCTGATGACCAACTGTGTCTGCTGGTGTGGAAGAGACTTTGAGTCCCTAGCTGAAAACTGCAGTTGGGTTTGCTGGTTTCCTTCCTTCTGAGGACCGAATCTGTATCTCAAAGGCTGAGGACACCACCCCGCATGACAGTAAATTTGGGACTTGCTGGTTTATCTGGTTGTGAACATAAGAGATGTGGATTCGATCCCTGGGTCAGGAAGATCCCCTGGAGGAGAGCACAGCAACCCACTGCAGTATTCTTGCCTGAAGAACCCCATGGACAGGGGAGCCTGGCGGGCTGTGGTCCATAAGGAACACGTGGTCCGTAAGGTCACAGAAGAGTTGGACAGGACTGAAGCCACTGGGCACACAGCACAACAGCTCTTGTGTCTGCTGAGGTGTTCTGAAAGCAAAGATGTCTGCACTCTTCAACCCCACTTCGGGTTTGTCTCTTATGGTTTCCTCAACTTTGGCTTCTTCAGAATCAAAGCTTTGTGTCTGTACAGAATGTGGTTCTTGACTGAGCTGGACGGTGTTGGCCTTTACTGAGTCAATTTGCAGCTACTTGTCTCCCATATGTTCCTTTTTTTAATCCAAGTCCTTAATGGGGATTAAACTGAGGATCCTGCTTTGTCCCTGGACCACATCCACAGAAGGTCCTGATGAAGAATTTGAGTTCTGAGAACAACTGTCTGAGGGGCTATAGCAGAGTTGGTTGTTATTCTCACAGAGTCCTGAGCTTCAGGATTGCTTCACAATTAGATTCTTGCAGCTTGTGTAGAAAGTGCTGGTGAGACCCTCCCTTCAGGTTTTGCTTATACTGATATACTGTCCTTCCTTTTCAGAAGCCATAATCACCCCTCTCCTCCTTCCCTTCTCTACCAATTTTTAAAAACAGCTCAACAACAACTGAAGTTGTAAATTTCTCTTCCTAGAGTTTTCTTTCTCAACATGTGTGCTTAGTCACTCAGTCATGTCTAACTCTTTGCCACCCCACAGACTGTAGCCCACCAGACTCCTCTGTCCATGGGGATTCTCCAGGCCAGAATACTGGAGTAGGTAGCCTATCCCTTCTTCAGGGGATCTGCCTGACCCAGGAATTGAACTGGGGTCTCCTGCATTGCAGGTGGATTCTTTACCAGCTGAGCTACCAGGAAAGTATTAATACAAGATTAATGCAGATTGACACAGTGAAAAACAGGCAGAAAAGTGGTGTTTCAGTGTTTCTTCCACCAGTTAGAGGAAAATCATTCAACTTCTCTAGGACAAGAATCAACAGAAAAGGGGCACTAAACTGCTTTTCAGAAGCAGGTTGGACCAGTTTTCTTAGTATCTCTCAGGCTTATAGTGTTTATTATTTTCCCTGATTTTTATTATTTATGTATTTATGTTCATTGAGCATACTCAAGGCCCTGTGCCAGAAACTACACAAGATAAAAGAAAAAAGAAACAGGATGGAATTCTTTTTAAATATAAATTTATTTAATTGGAGGTTAATTACTTTACAATATTGTATTGGTTTCACCATATATCAACATGAATCTGCCACAGGTATACACGTGTTCCCCATCCTGAACCCCCCTCCCACCTCCCTCCCCATACCATCCCTCTGGGTCATCCCAGTGCACCAGCCCCAAGCATCCAGTATCATGCATCGAACCTGGAGATGGAATTCTTTAGATTGCTTGAGACCATTCGTGATAGTCAATCACTGACCTCAAGAGTCTACCCCCAGTGGCCAGTGCAACAGACAGAAGTGGCAAAGGAGAAATAAAGTCTCCAGTTCAAAGGAGGCAGGGAGCACTATCTTGGGGCATTAGGAAAGACTTCTACGTGGAGGTGCCATTTAAACTGAAGTGGGAAAAAGTTGGAGAGAGGAGACAGAGGACATTCTGGGTGGAAAAGAGATAGTAAGAGGTATGGAGATGGGAAACCATGAAGTTTTTTTTTTTCCATTTATTTTTTAATTGGAGAATAATTGCTTTACAATGTTATGTTAATTTCTGGCATACAACAATGTGAATCAGTCATAAGTATACATATGTCCCCTCCCTCTTGAACCTCCCTCTCACCCTCCATCCCATCCCACCCCTCTAGGTTGTCACAGAGCACCAGCTTGAGCTCCCTGTATTATACAGCTTCTCCCCATTGTTGTTTTTCAGTCATGTTCAACTCTTTATGACCCCATGGACTGCAGCACACCAGGCTTCCTTGTCCTTCACTATCTCCCTGAGTTAGCCCAAACTCATGTCCATTAAGTCAGTGATGCCATCCAACAATCTCACTCTCTGTTTCCCCCATATCTTCCTGCCCTCAATCTGCCCCATCATCAGAGTCTTTTCCAATGAGTTGGCACATTGCATCAGGTGGACAAAGTATTGGAGCTTTAGCATCAGTCCTTCCAATGAATATTCATGGTTGATTTCCTTTAGGATTGACTAGTTTGATCTCCTTGCTGTCCAAGGGACTCTCCAGAGTCTTCTCCAGCACCAGTTGGAAAGAATCAGTTCTTTGGTGCTCTTCCCATTAGCTATCTGTTTTACATATGGTAATGTATATGTTTCAATTCTACTCTCTCAATTCGTCTCAACCTCTCCTTCCTCTGCCATGTTCACAAGTCTGTTCTCTAGGTCTGTTTCTTTCATAATATATACTGGAGGATATACAATATAAATAATATATATATATATATATATATAAGTAAGAACAAGAAGAGAGAGCATAGAAAATCACCCATGTAAGTAAAAACACACCCCAAGCTTAACACTGTTCAACACAACACAAAAATGCATACCCAGTCAAACACGTTCATTAAAGAGGGTGTTTCCTGGGTGGAGAGTACCATGAGACTTGAGGCGAAGAGGAAAATGAAACAAGAGAAGGACTTTGAAAGATCAATGATGAGGCGTTGATCATACTTTGTACTGGACATCAAAAGAAAAAGGACATAGATGATGGAGGTGTTTTTGCAAATCTCAAAAATAAACGTATTAATAATAGAAGGCTTACACAATAATTGGGGTGACTATATAGATTTTACATTTATTATCAGCAGCAGCAACAAAATATACAGAAATAACAGATGCTACATATAGTAAAATTCATGTATAACAGAAGGTCTATTAATTGGGGCCTCATCTCAAAGTGACATCAGGTGTGTTAGGAGCAGCCTGAAGGTGGGGAATCTATTCTGGTGGGAACACAGCACACAGGGTTCCAAGCACAGAGTTTTTCAACCCAGCGTTTTAACACCAAGTGGTAGGATCTAATACAATACTTCATTGTCTAATGCATTTCCCTACTGTAAATTATTAAGCAGGGATCCAGTATTGATATTTGTATTCTAGCTTAATAGTTATTACACATATTACTCCTTATCATTACAATGTGTGTTCTAGTAAATGAGCTTTCTACCCACTCAAATAATTCGAGGTAAAGTCCAACCTGAACTTATTAGCAAGGATAATCCCTGTACATGGTGACTGGCAGAAAATATGAAGAGAAACAGAGAGTCTACCTTTTATATAGAATACAGGAACCATGATTTCACAAATAGTGAAATCAGAATCACATTTCTGCTTTTTCTTCACTCTTGTCAAATTGGAATGTAGACCCAGTAAGTCACATAACCCCCCATCTGACCATCAGGAACCCGTTGCACAGTTGCACAACTAATACTTAAGGGCTGTGTGTTTTTGCCTTTACTGCCCTCAAAACACAATTCCATTTGCTATTCCTTTGTTCTAACTGCTGTTTCTTAAACCTGTCCTGAAAAGAACTGTGGTAATCTTCATCCTCTGTCTCAGAGATGATTTCCATCTTCTGAATGATGAGTTTAATAAGCTCGTGCTGTTTTTCCAGAAGAGAACCGAGATCCTTCAGCCTGAAAGGAAACACATTTCATGGGTTAATTTCCAATCATCCTTTCAGTCCTTGAGTACAGAAAGCCTACTGGGTTCTAGATCCAGTTAACTGTCCCAAGGCCTTCCCTGGTGGCTCAGATGGTCAAGAATCTGCCTGCAGTGCAGGACATCTGCATTCAGTCCCTGGGTTCGGAAGATCCTCTGGAGAAGGCAAATGCACTCCACTCCAGTATTCTTGCCTGGAAAGAATATGGACAGAAATCCCATGGACAGAGGAGCCTGGCAGGCTACAGTCCATAAGGTAGAAAAGAGTTGGACTCGACTGAGTGACTATCACTTTCACTAGTCATGATCCTCTTAATGAATACATATTTTAAAAGTTTAAGTGGTTCTCCCAAGTTTAATTTTCATCCCCATTTTAGAGATTAAAACAGTTAGTTGCACAGGAAGGTTAAACGCCTTGCCTAGGGTCATGCAGTTAGAAAACAGTTGAGTAGGTCTTTGAAAGCAGGTAAATTAGCCCTGAAGCCCTCAGGCTTCACCACTGAACACTGCATAGTTTCTCCAGGGATCCTCAAAGCTTCTAGAGTTTTGATGTAAAAATTCAGACAGCTGATGAAGAACGCAGTTTAGGATACTGTTGGGAAAAATGATCTGTCAGTAGCAGCAAATCAGTTGTTGGGTCTAAAAAGAAACAGTCTCAAAATTCTCAGTATACTAGCCACATCATCAATTAAAGCATGACAATACAGATAAACACAATTAGACAATATAGACTTTTACTATTCATCATTATTTAGAGTGTTAAATTTTAAAAATACAGATAAAAGGAAAAATACATACCGGTACTTTTGCTTCATTATTTCTGTTTCTAAAGATGTATCAACATTTGGTATTTCTTGTCTCGTTTCATGGGGGCAAAAGATATAATGAAATACACCACGCTATGGGATAAGAGATTAATAGTTATTCAGGTAGAACTCCATTCAGGAACTTGTTCCTGAACAGGTGCCATCAGTCAGCTACAAGGCGGGCATGCCAGCACAAATATTCAGAGACACAATCATGGCCCTCAAGGAGCTCACAGCCTCTTGATAGAAATAGACAAATATAAACAGCCATAAAATGAAGTCACACATGTAACTGAGGGATGTATAAGATGTATAGTTAGTATAGAAGATGGAATAAACTGGAATAGGAGATTGTTTAGGAAAAGGTATGACTGAACCATGTTTTCTCATTAAAAACATCCAACACAAATACTGGTATTCCACACATGATTGGTTGTTATTTCTTTCAAACTGCTTTGTACCATTATCCAACACAACTTAATGTCACATGGGGAAATTTCTGGAATAGACTTTTTTTTTTTAGTGTCTTTTTTCTTATTTATTTATTTTTATTGAAATGTAGTTGATTTACAATGTTGTTAATTCCCGCTCTACAGCAAAGTGATTTGATTATACCTATATATACAATCTTTTTTAATATTCTTCTCCCTAATGGTTTATCATAGGATTTTTTGCTTTTCTTAAATATTTTTAAAATTTATTTATTTTTAATTGGAGGATAATTGCTTTACAATATTGTGTTAGTTTTTTAATGTCTTTTAAACCATCAGTGCACTGCAAAGGGTCAAAGGCAGGTGTGAAATGACCAGGAATGAGGTAACTGTAGTCATCTAGGCAAGAGAAGATGGCCACTTGCACAGGCCACAGGGGAAGTCAGGTGGACCAAATGCGGGATCGACTGGGTGTGAAGGTGAGAAAGGGAGAGGAGATGGACGACATCTCTCACAGGCAAATGAACGGTGCTGACATCCAGTGAAACTTGAAGGTCTGGAAAAAGATGGAATGGTTTCACCCTCTCCCTGTAGGGGATGTTGAGAGGAGGTGAAACAAGAGGAGTAGAGATCATAAGTGTGCTTTACATGAGTTTGTTCTGAACAGCAGTATTTGAGGTACCTTGGAGATACACCAGAGAAGATGCCATATAGACAGTTGGCTACAGGGGCCTGGAACTCAATGAGCTCCAGGCCAGAGAATCAGCTGCTGAGCTTTCTGTGTTTCAGTGGTGATGGCAACTGCAGTTATGAGAGAAATCAAACAAAAATAATGTAGTGCAGAATAAAGCCTAAGCCCATACTGAGATTGACCTTATCATTTATAACTACATAATGGAAATGCAAAGAGTTGGACACGACTGAGTGACTGAACTGAACTGAACTGAATGGAAACTCAACCTATGAAGAACTCAGAAAGAATTAGAATCCAGTACTTCTGACTGTTAGTATAAGTTCCTTTTCCATTATAATGCAATAGCCTTGTTCAGTCTTTGACACTTTGTATATTTTCTGTAATGTACACTCTCCCTGTGTGTGTAAGTACCTGTTTATATATACACATGTATTCTATATATGTACACACATATCTTCACACATATGTAAGTCACACGTGACTAGGAAGAACAAATGAAGTATGCCTACACTGGTCCACCCACTCCCTACTCTCACTGGGGGATGTGGTACGTATTTAACACAGAGGCTATGGATGAGCCACTTGGAAGACGGAAACTTTGCCCATAAACGGGCACCCTTAGGGATAACACAATGAATGAATGCCAATATCATGTGACTGATGACAGTATTTATCACATGTACTTACTAATATCCCTCTGCTGTATCTGGGTCTGTTGGGATACACGATGATGGATTTCTGATCAACTTTGTGTAGGAACCAGAGCGGCAGCTTCTTCTCCAAGCTGGTGTGAAGTTCCACCTAAAGTACGTTTGGGAATTATTGATAAGAATCACTGACGTTCTTGGTCCAGCCTCTAACTACCTGGCTGGCCAAATGCCAACATAGAGAGAGGCTCAGGCAATTACCCAGTTTCTCTGCTGAGATTGTTGGGGAAAATCTTTGTCATGATTACTGACTCTCAGACCAGAGCAGGAGCGCTACACTGACGCAAAAAACCGGCAGGGTGGGGTACCTCTCAGGGCTAAGACAATACCTGTATTAAATAACTGTGTTCTCAGAAATCAGCAGTGTTTATACCTGAATAATTGGGAGGTCATTAGTGAGTTCAGTCAGTCATAATGAAATAAATAAATATAACACTTACCTGCATGGCAATTCTCTTCAACAGTGCATGTTTCTGGACCTCAGCAATGTCACCAACTGCCAAACCAATCTGAAGGACAACAGGGCAGCGAACCACTATTGGTTTAATGACTCATCTAAAAGTGTGTGTGTTGTTCCTTTGGCTACAGTCAGAGTGGGCTTGCAATTTACTAGCAGGGCCTCAAGACACTGTGCTTACACACCGTACAGAAACCTGCAAAAGCCTGTAGACCTTTGTAACAGTGCTGGTCACATCAGTGGGTCCAGTAGTCATAAGTGTTCTCATGAAAAGTGAGGGCACACAGATTAATCTGCACTTCATCTTAACTTAAAATGAAAATATGTTACTTTTGGACAAGACAGGGGTGAAGTGAAAGTCGCCCAGCCGTGTCCGACTCTTTGAGACCCCACGGACTACATATAGTCCATGGAATTCTCCAGGCCAGAATACTGGAGTGGGTAGCCTTTCCCTTCTCCGGGGGATCTTCCCAATCCAGGGATAGAAACCCAGATCTCGCACATTGCAGGCAGGTTCTTTACCAGCTGAGCCACAAGGGAAGCCTGGGATTGGTGTAGCCATGCAAAATGGTTGCAAACTCCAGGAGTTGAGCACTTGAGGGAAACAAGAGTGACCTGACAACATGGAAAAGCTAAAACATTAAACTGAGGGAATGGAAGGAATTTATATCTTCCATACTTGGGGAGGAAAAGGTTCACTTTAAAGCTGAGTGAGGATCTGATAAAATCTCCCTCTAGAAATCCACAGCTAGGTAGAATTAAGTGAGGTAAGCTGTCAGCTCAGTTCTATTGAACCTGAATTAAATCAGCTACATTCACTCACTCTCTCATCACCTGTTAGGAACTTCGTACATGTCTATGCCAAATCAGTCTTCTATAGGCGGTAGCCAGAGAGAAAAAACCAGTCCATGCTCTCAAGGAGCTCAGAGTCAAGTGAACTCCATGAGAGAAGGACTCTGGCTGCCCAGGACACCACCGTATGCCCAGTGCTTAGAACAGTCCATGGGACTGCAAGAGTCAGACATGACTTAGTGACTCAACAACAGCATGAATCAAAACATTACGTAGTCTGTATTATTATTTTTTTCCATCAACACTGCCTAGCACAGTCTCTGCTGTACAGTCAGATTCAGACAAAATGTACTGAATGTGTGCTTGTCCATTTATTTATCTATAAATATTTATTTCTATGGACAGTCACAAATTCAGTAACAATTTTGCCAGTGAAGGTTCCCCATGGACCCGGAATTGGGATGTATCTCTGTCTACATCAACCAAGATGCCCGTGACTGGAGCAGACTCCCTGTGGAAGAGAACACCTGTGTCTGCTGAGGGCATCCAGGCTCTGACTGGCTCAGAGGTGGCAGCTGAATGCTGCCGATGCCCTCTGCATGAGCGACTCTTCCCTGCTTGAATCTCCAGAGGGTCAATGAGAAATTCTAGGGCAGAGATGAGGTCTTAATCTTCCACTCCATGAAGGTCTCTGCCTAACCTCTGACCCTCAGCCCAGCTGCAAAGCAGCACTCACCATTCATCATTTCTTTATTACCCTGTTGATACTTTGTACTTCTTCATGGCATTTAGAGGTGATGTCAGGCTACATATTTATTTGTTTACTACTCATCTTCATGACAAGTTTATAATCATGTCAGGGCTTGGTACTGGTATGTTTTGTTCACTGTTGGGCCTGGATCAGCGTCTGGCATTTTGGTAGATTCTTGGTAAATATTTGCTAAATAGATGCATCTTAGCATCCCCTAACTTCACACTGCCTAGCTCGCCCCAAGTACTAATGAATGTTGAATGAATGAATTTTATAGCAGTTCCTTTTCTCCCTTCGTGAAAGGAGACAAAAGAGGCTACAAAGCATTATCATTCTTAAACGCCCCAAGTGATCTGCTGACAGCAAACAAAAGGATAAATTACTTACAAGTAAATTCATGAGGACAATTGGGACGAACATGGTGAATGTGATAAGGTGTACAAAGGACAGAAGTGGATACTCCAATTCATCCTTCAAATATGGCTCTAGGAAGGCATCGTGATAATTGATGTCTCCTAGCATCATGCTGAAGGTCTGCATTATAGAAAGGAACGGAGAGCTGAAAGCATCCTGGGAAAAGACAGTAAGGGGAGAATGAAATTCGAAATGCATATATTAAAAAAAAAATTCCCTAGAGAGTAAAATGATAGAAATCACATTTAAAGTACTTTTTTAAAAAGTCATAAGAGTATGCTACTGAAATACAGTGATAAGAACTATCAATACTAATAAACTGGTGGTAAAGTCATCAAAACGGCTTCCTTGGCGGCTCAGTGGTAAAGAATCTGCCTGCCAAACAGGAGACACAGCTTCATTCCCTAGGTTGGGAACATCCCCCGGAGGAGGAAATGGCAACCCACCCCATTAACCTTGCCTGGGAAATCCCATAGACAGAGGAGCCTGGTGGCCTACAGTTCATATTGTCGTGAAAGAGTCGGATGTGACTAAACAACAACAGCAACAACAAAAGTCCTCAGGAAGATCTTTTCTGCACATATAACAAATCACCATGCACTAGACATAAACTTTCTGACAATGGAAAAAGTCATTTACTTTTCCCTGTGATAAAAATCATGTGAATGCTATTATATCAGATAAAAATATTCAAATATTGTGAGGTTACTATGAATTTTGTACACCATCAAGATTTAAGTATAAATATGTATTCCCAGTATTCACAGCAACAAAATCAACGACTCATGCAAATACCTCACCTGGATATTCAGGAGCACGTAAAAGCAGAGTCCAAAAGCCACAAGAAGGAAGACAAACACAATTGTCGATTTCAACAGAGTTTTCATGATCACCTCCAACATCACGATAAAAATTCCACACTTTTCAAATCTAGGGACGTTTTGAAAATTACAACATTTATTCACTTTTCTGCTGAAACTGAATTTCATTCAGTGTCAATAGTTATGAGGCACCAGGTACTAAGTTTCATAGATGAGATCATTGAGGCCATCTACTTTCAGAGAGGGACACAAGAATTTGTGAAGAGTCAAGCCTTTTATTTTCAAACTGTCAAACTGCTCTGTTTTCTTTTGGTTTTACTTCTTCCTAATGTTTATCTTGAATTGTTTTACCACTTGGCCACTGAAAATTATTTCATAGCTTCCCAGTATCAATGCTACCAATTGCTTACAGGCTTCCCAGGTGGTGAAGTGGTAAAGAATTTGCCTGCTAATGCAGGAGACGCAAGAGACGTGGGGTCTATCCCTGAGTCAGGAAGATGCCCTGGAGAAGGAAACGACCACCCACTCAGTATTCTTGCCTGGGAATTCCCATGGACAGAGGAGCCTGGTGGGCCACAGTTCATGGGGTTGCAAAGAGTCGGCCATGATTTAGTGACTACACAACAACAACAACGAAGGATGTAGAAGTCACTCAAGCTGGTTTACCTCTGAAGATACAATAAGAAGTTCATCCAGTAGAGGAAAATAGCAACCGCTCCACACTGCCACTGCACATATGCTGGTATCCTGATGAACAAGGGCGACACAAATATGATGCTGGTTGTGTAGATGGTCCATTCAGCTGCGTTGTCCTTATCCAAAAAGTAATTCCTTTTCTGGGGTTGAAAAGAATAAAGAATTACCACATGTAGAGCCTGAGACCTGGAAACTTATGGATGGTTATATATATGTAACCAGTAACAACATTTGTCTGGCATTACAGCTGGTGAGAAGTTTAGGACCAAGGGGCCAGCAGCTCTTGCCATCCTGGACTTAACTCAGAGTCTTGGGTATAGATCAGTATTAGAGGTGCCCCGGCCTCTCCTGCTGACCTGGCATTTTGGGAGCCTAAGCAATTCTATAAGTTTTGAGGCTTTACTCATAAAGTTCACTCCATCTTAAGGAAACTCCTGGGGGGCTGCAAGTTGTTTTAGTAATTCCTTTCTGTCTATATAAAGACATGCATGTGGATTTCTCAGGATAATGAACTAAAGCTGCTTCTAAGGAGGTTTGGGGCCAGTGCTAAGACTTAATTACCATAATGATTTGTTGTCATCTATTCTTAAATATTTCATGTTTTGAGCATCAGATTTCCCATAGGGTAGAAAATTTACATATGAATAAGGAATTGTGGAGACCAAAACTAATAGAGAAATCATACAACTTTACAGTTCAATATAAACTATCATTTGTAATCCTCGTCTTTAAAAAATAAAAATAATGACAAGAGAGAATAAATAATATGCCCGAAATCATTTAAGGAATAGTGGAACAACATAGTCTTAACTCTCAGAATTGTGACAATTTAGTGGAAATGTGTATGTATGTATGTGTGTGTGTGTACTTGCGATGTATAATATCAGACAAATGCAAAGTACTATTATTACTACTAACATTCTTTAATGCAAATATCCTTGTGCTTATATCATGTAACATAGCAAATTCTTTCAGAAAATGAGGCATTGTATAAAAGCTATATGACTTATAAAGAACACAAAATTATACCAAAAAATGAATAATGAAAGACTTTAAGCTTCCACACTGAGAGATAAATGATTGATGCCATTTATCAACTGCATCAAAGACCTACACATAATTTATATAAACCTTGGGTCTGATCTGAATGTGTGTTCACCTGTTTAAAAAGACATTGTTGTTGTTGTTGTCTAGTTGCTAAGTCATGTCTGACTCTTTGTGACCCCACAGACTGTAGCCAGTCAGGCTCCTCTGTCCCTGGGATTTCAAGTAAGAATACTGGAGTGGGTTGCCATTTCCTTCTCCAAGGGATCTTCCCTACCCAGGGATCAAACCTGAGTCTCCTGGATTGGCAGGTGGATTCTTTACCACTGAGCCACCTGTAAAAATTATGCAATAAAAAGCTTCCCCAATTTCATTGTTAACTTGAAATTTTATCTAATAAAGTAAAGCTTTTCTATTAGGAAAGGAATTCAAAGATCCATTTGAAATGGAGTCTTAAGCCAAATAAACAGTTACACCTAAAATTACTTCTGTGAAGAGTGACATTTAAAATTATCAAATTGAAAAAATCTGTGTTAGCAAAATATGAAATATATCTCAGAGAAAAAAGTCTTTCAAAAGTTCATCAGAGCTGGGTAGACACATACATACTAATAAAACTGGAACCACTTGCTTCAGATAAATCAAATAGGCACCATCCAATGCAGGAGCCTTATCTGAAATCATGTAATTTCTACATTTTGAAGAATTTATACTTGGTATATCTGATTTATACATTCATCCAGCTATGTGATTTTATTCTGACATAAATTGCTTCAATAATAGTTTAGCAATTAATCTATATTTTGCATATTAAAATATTTGCAACTGTAAAGATATAAAACATATCATGTACCTGTTGGAAAATTTGGGCCACTTCTTTGCAGTATCCTAATATACTTGATAGCAAAACTAAAATCATACAGAAATTTATAGCGTAGGAATTCTGAAACAAAAAAGACAAAGTTATAAAGGATATCAAAGAAAACAACACTTTTCTTCATCATTTTCACTATTAAACATTTGTTTTTATCTGCTTTTATTTCTAGGTACTGTCCATTTTTTCTTTAAACAGAAAACTCTTGTGATGCCAATATAAAGACAACACAGTCATTTCATAATGTCTTTATTAATAGAGGTTGCCAATTGAATTCTAAAGGAAAACGAATCTATAGATCTATATAATTGTCTTTAACTGTGGTAAAATACATATAACATAAAGTTTACATTTCAAAAATGTTACATTTTACATATAGAGTTACCTTTTAATACATATAATTCTGTGGCATGAAGTACATTCACAATGTTATACAACTATTACCTAGTTCCATGCCTGTTTCATCACCTCCAAATGGAAATCCTATCCCTGCTAAGCATCACTTCCCCCTCCCCAGTATCCATGGCAGCTAGAAATCTGCTTCCCTGTATATGTTTAGTTGTTCAGCCCTGTCCGACTTTTTGCGACCCCGTGGACTGTACCCTGCCAGGCTCCTCTGTCCATGGGGATTCTCCAAGCCAGAATACTGGAGTGGGTTGCCATGCCCTCCTCCAGGGGATCTTCCCAACCCAGGGAGCGAATCCAGGTCTCCCACATTGAAGGCAGATTCTTTACCATCTGATCCTCCAGGGGAGCCCTTGAATACTGATGTGGGTAGCCTACCTCTCCTCCAGGGGATTGTCCTGACGCAGAAATCTAACCGGGGTCTCCTGCATTGCAGGCAGATTCTTTACCAGCTGAGCTACCAGGGAAGCCTACTTCCTTGTATATCTTATTTTAAATTTTTATACTTCAGCACCCATCTAAGCTAGGTACATGTCAATGTACCTTATACATGTGAGGTGCATTGGCTCTCATACATGTCAATTCCTTTTGTTAGTTGATAAGCTCATTTATTGATCTATTTATTTACATTCCGTCTCATTCTACAAAGGGTTTTAGAAGTTGCTGCATATATGAATTCTATAAACTCTTTGTACTAAACAAAGTCTTGATAGTTCAGATTTATTCTGAGGTTAAAGTATTTTTAAAGAAAAAATGCCCACAGTTCTGAAAGTCTCTTGTTTTAAAAAGTTGGAATATAAAAACCAATTGAAGATACCTTGGTGTCTAAAATTTCTGAATGGTCACTAGTTTCATTGATGATTCCAGTTGAGTTGAAAGCCATACCTGGTCTGATACTGACAACAAGAAAGGTCATGGGAAACAGACCAAGACAGTAAGATCCTAGGTTCAAAACATGGGCTCTAAACCCATAAGCCAACCTACAAAACATAAGCAAACCACACTCAGTGTTTCAACCACAAATATTCAGTTAAGATACCTGCAGAAAGAGGAGTTATAGTCTCTTCTGGAAATGCATTTGATAAGTTCATTGAACTTGAAAGATTTTAGAATTCACCTTTTTCATTTCCAGAAAAGGAATCACAACTTCCTACGAAATTATGACTTACTTAAAATCTCTCACCAGTTAATGGAAGGAACTTTAGCTCTGACTCCAGGTTGAATGCTCTTCCCAGGGATACTCTAGTTACTTCATTGTCTGCTAAACTGCAGAGCCCGGGAATGCTTCTTTGTGTTTTATATAATGATCCCCCCAAATATTTCATTTAATGCTAAAGATAAATTAATATCAACATTTTTAATACCAAAATTTGCCTTTGACATATTTCTTTTTTAAAGTATAAAACATTAAAAGTAATAAAATATAAAGTATTCCGATACCATTAAATAATTATTTAGAAGATTTTTTAACAATCAAATATTACTGGGTCAGTTTATTTTTTGTTTTGCAAGATTTTTAATGAATTTAATGAGAGCAACATTCAAAAGAAACGCTACTTAATACCCACCATTTCATAAGTAAGTATTCTTTACACACAGGGTGGTTGAGAAGCTCTATGCGGTTATGTTGCACCATTGCCTGAGAAATAAGGAAAGATCAATAAAAATACAATCACATTAAACTCTTGAGTATAAACTCAGCTTTTTGTTTGCTGGCTTTATAACTTTATTTTGATTTTTATCAAAACAACACTTGCTTATTTTAGAAAATTTGAAAAATCAAAAATTCTATCAAGAATATGTTTCTTTAAAAAAAAACACAAGCTAGAGAGAACCATTTCCTACAGATGCTAAAATGATTTGCATGGAACAGATGTGAGAGTCAGCTGTCATCACCAGTCTTACGGGCATTAAATCCACATGTCTCCTCTTCCTTCACACTCCAAGTCCTCAGTGAGCCTTTTAAAGATTTTTTTTTTTTTCTGACGTGGACAATTTTTGAAATCTTTATTGAATTTGTTACAATATTGTTTCTTTTTTTATGTTTTGCTTTTTTTGGCCATGAGGCCTGTGGAATCTTAACTCCCCAACCAGGGATTGAACTGGTGAACTGGCATACCCCCTGCCTTGGGAGGGGAAGTCTTAACCACTGGACAGCCAGGAATTCCCATCAGCCAGCCTTTTAAATTTCACATTAGGTGATGGCTGGTACCATGGTCTGTATCAAAGCCTTCCACGTAGGGAAATGAACTCATTTAAAGTAAATGAAAGTTCTTAATTGATCTAGAACAGTGCTGTCCAATGGAACTTTCTGCAGTGACGAAAATTTCTATATCTATGCTGTTGAGCAGAAGAGCTACAAGCCACATAGGCTTCTGAGGGCTTGAAACATGGCTACTGCAAATAAAGTAATGAATTTTTAACTTTATTTTAATTTTCATTAATTTTCATTTAAGCAGTCACATGTGGTTCAGTTACTATATTAGAGAAAGTAGATATGGATCCTACACCACCATTTGCCATCCAGCCTTCAAATATGTTTTCTCCCACATGCTCACAAGCTTTTGTGTTGCCAATACTTACACCACAAGTCTGCTGCTCCACGTGGCTAAAATCTGTTGAAACTAGTAGCTGCTGTCCTTTTAGACCAGAAACCCACTCATCTGATACCTGTTTTCCTCTGCAGTTATTTGAGTTTGAAACTCCTGGTTTACCCTGAAGCAGATTGTCTGCATGGCTTTCAAGACCTCACTTACAAGAAATGTAAAAGCACTCTTTGGAATAAGAACTGGTTTGGATCCAGTCTCTTGGGAAATTTGGGTCCAAACTGTGTGATTAGTGCCTGCTTTCAGATTGGGTTCACTCTTCCAGAAGGATATAAGAGCTGCTGAGAGGTTTGCGCTTACCCTGGAGGCCAGTGGTTAGCTGAATTTGGAATCGATGACTGTAAACTGTCACCCCCTGCATTTTCCTGGGGTTTTACACTATTGGAAACTCTTATATATGTATGTCTGCATTGAAGTGGATGGAGGCGGGAGCAGACGCTGATGGTCAGCCTGTGTTGTTTACGGTTTATTGGATTCTGGGTTGGGCACATCTAGCATGACCATTAGGACTAAGGTGATCAACAGTGTGGAACTTTAAGGGCACCAAGTTACAATCATTTTGTATGATTGCTTTCTCTACTAACAAATAAAGAATTAGGCTGCATGGCATACACAGAGATCAAACTGTAAATCTGGAATTCTCTCTAGACTCCTTCCTGGCACTATCATACCAAAACATTACAGAATTCATGTAGAAACTACCTGATTAAGGAAAATAGTGGACTTACATTGAGAGTTAAAAGAGGCTCATATACGACGTCCTGTACAGGTGTTCCTTTTTTGGTGAATTCTAATGGACACTGAAGATATGTGAAATTATACTCGATCTGTAGAAGATAACAATTTTTAAAAATTGCAGTCTAGCATAGGCCCCCAAAGTCCTTCTTAACACATCAAATATGCAAACCCTATCATTTGAAAATTAAGTGATTCAAATAAAGTTGAGCCATTTAACCTGAAGAAAAGTAAATAAGCTATTCTATATTCATTTCAAAAAATAAATGTGCCAACAGGGTATTTGATTCCTTTCTAAATAACTCTCTAGTTGTGGGGGAAAAAAAGTCTTCTAGAAAGACCACTTAGATCTTTTAGAATTTCATTCTTCAGGCAATATTACACAAGAAAATATAAAGATATAAATAATAAGGCTAAATAAAACTATTAGAAACAATTAATCCATGAGAGAAAACTGAAGATCCGAGGGAAAAATTATCTCATAAGTAGATAATATAATAATATGAGAAATGAAGACAATTACCGTCTTTTGAGATTCTGGAGTTCTAGTAACATTATTTTTACTATTCCTTAAAGAGTTAGAATGCATTTCAAGTTATTATGATAAAATAAACTTACATGGTAGTCTTGGGAGGACTTGTCTTCTGTGGAGGGCATGACGCAAAAATCTAAAAGTACCTTTGAGAGAGAAAGACTGACAAAGCTATTGGGCAGGAGACTATATCCAAGATGGTATTTGGTCCCATTTCTAAAATAATACCCACGATATTACTTTCCCCTTCCTTTGCTTCTTGTACCTCAAAGACTCGTACACTATGATCTAAGTCATTCAGGAACAAAGTCTAAAACATGAAGTATTAACACGTACCACTGCATGCCTCAGCAATACCAAGTGATATAGAAAAATACACACCTGAGAATGAAATTGCATTTACTAAATTTTAGGTAAGAAATATTCCATTTGCTTTGCCTAAAACTTGATGTCTTTCTGGGTTCCTATAAAATATGTGGATGATTGAGGATTCCTTTGCTTAGCATCTTCTAGTGGTAACTTAATTGTCTCTAACTGAGACCTTTCAGCTGAGTCCTGAGTTCTTCCCACAGTCTAGGTTGCTTCTTCTGTATCACCTGATCCTGGAATATTGTGTTTGCTTCTGTACCTGGCTTACTGAGCAACAGTGACAAAGTTCACATCCAAAGTGGTGTGGACAGAATGTTAGACCATGGATATTACAATGACAAGCAGTTGGAGGCCCTCGAGATGCTCAGTTAAGGGAGAAATCACTTAAGAGTTAAGCATTAGATCCTCCCCTGGGAAGTGTAGGGACAGATATTTTGTGGGGGTTCCTGTCTACTACATAAACAATTTGAGTAACCCCAAATCTGTGTGCTGCGACCTTTCTGGTGGCCCCAAATCATGATCCTGAGAAAGAAATTCTGCCCAGTCAGTCTGCCCTCCTGAAACCAGATGTGGACACAAGGCCCCAGGTAACCCCATCAGTAGGTCCTTGGAGTTCCTGGGACATCTGGTCAACCCTACCTGCAGCACACAAGGGTAGAGGGTTAGACAGCACCCTGAAGGGGAGACACAGGAACTCAGGCCCCATTGAGAGGGCATGCCTGTCCTGGCTGGTCTCAAGCACCAAGGCAACTTAAAAATTTTGAGGCAGTCTCTGTTGATGACCCAGCAGCAGTACTAGGAATCATAACAGACATCATGAAAAAGAAAGACAAGTCCAGTCAATTGTGCTGTGCAGGGAAGAACCAGACACAGGCCTGGCAATTACAGTTTGAAAGATTTGTAATAGCCAGCACTGGCAAACTGAAGGCTGGGCTGCCAGAGAAAGGAGAAGGTCATGGAAGAATTGTGTATGTTACACAAATGTGTGATGTGAGGCTAAACTAAAAGACTTTTAATTCCCCCTAGTTAAAAAAAAATATTCATAATACTAAAATAATACCAAGTCATTATAGAAAATGAACTAGAAAATATATGGTAACATGAAGAAGAAAAGAAAAACCAAATCATAATCACAACTGTAATTCCTATTAGCATTTTGGAATAATTTCTATGTTTTCCATATGTGAATATAACTTTTTATTATTATTCATAATGCTGCAGGAAGCATCATTGCACATAAATCTGTCTATACATCTGATTATTCATTAGGACAGATCCAAACAACTGGAATTACTGAGTGAGAAAATCTGAAATCATGTTCACAACTAATAAATGCAAATTTGAAACAATAACATGCATGCCCCCAAACCCCCACATCTAGAGGCTTTATTCAGCTGGCAACCTCCTCTAGTGCTCTCTGCTCTAGACTTGGATTGTTTGAATAAAAAAATATGTTTAACATATTTTCCTACATTGCACATAACCACTAATAAGATTTTTTAATCCAAGTAGGTCCTTCTTAAATTTGTTGGCTAGATTCCCTTGTAGCCTATATAAAACTAAACGCTTAATTTTAGAGATGGAAATTACTATGTTTAGGTTGTGATTACAACAATAAATCCTCACATTTTATTACATGCCAAGCATATACCCAGAGGAATTTTGTTTTTAGAACTTACTTTCATGCATTCAGGGAGGTATTCTACCAGTTCTATGACTGGACATCTATTCGTAGGAGAACAATGATTAAAAACCTTGAAACACTCTCCCCATCTGTAAAAAAATAATAAACACAATTCTTAAACTGTCTGTTGTGTGCAACAACAGAACTACCAGTTGAAATTCAAGATTACTATCTTTAGGGGAAATTGATTGGTTAGCTGAAATTCAAGATTATTGTGTTTAGGAGAAACTGATTGGTTCCAATGGAATCAATATGTGAACTGAAATCAATCCAATAGAGTCCTTATTCATTCATGGAAATTAGAAATGTGGGCAAATTCAAGGATGGTTGTTATAATCACTGTTCTGACTCTATCTAAATGCCTTTTCAAGAAGGTAGGTTTTGACTTTGATTTCCCCCTGAAGTCATGAAGGGGTATTACTTTCAAATCTGGTCATGCTGTATGGAGACATCCACATTGACAAACATACAACAACAACATAGTACTGGTCACATGACACTTTACCTTTAACCCAGGTATACATCATGTATTGAATTAAATACAAAGTAACATGTATCAGGGCTTCCCGGGTGGCTCGGTGGTAAAGAATCTGCCTGCCAAGCAGGAGACAGTGGGTCCGATCCCTGTGCCGGGAAGATCCCCTGGAGAAGGGAATGGCAATCCATTCCAGTATTGTTGCCTGGGAAATCACGTGGACAGAGGAGCCTGGTGGGCTACAGTCCACGGGGTTGCAAAAGAGCAGGACGTGACTGCGCAACTAAACAACAACAACATGTATTAAGTACATTAATAACCACGGGCTCTGTGAGAACATCGCAGATTTGCATCTTTCTTCACTGCCATCTGATTGGACAGATGTTTATGACACCAAGAATGAAAGTAATCTACAACAGGAAGTAAAAAAGAGCCCATTTATCGCCAAGATCCTATCTTTGTAATAGGAGGCTAGTTCTAAAAGCTACCCAGGCAAATTTTCTGTTAACCCTATCAGTAAAGTCCGTCCAGGATATCTGTACCATCAATAGAAAACTCCAGGTTGCACTGATGAGTGCTTCTAAGGAAGAATGGGCCAGAGGACCTGGAGACTTCCCATGCTCCAAAACACAGGCTTGGTCTGCTATGAATATGAGATTGCTCATCTCTGAGTCCACTACCGGGGGACACTGGGCCTTGGTGAGAATCTATCTGTGATGACTAATATATAGAATAGATTATGTTTGAGACATGGGACAAACTACCCTCCAACTTCATCATTAAAACTCCTTAGAGTACGGTTTAAAAAACACCCACAGCCACGCAAGATCATGGGCTAAAGGAAATTCCATTTCCTGGTACTGGTAGCAACAGGGATTTACCTTGAAGAATATTTTCACCAACATCCAGTTTGGGGGTTTCCACTGGGCAGGAGAGCTTCGGGCACGTTCAGGGGAGTCAGGGCAGAGTTAGCCTGACAATGAGCATGGTGCCACAGACTACAGACGCCTGACCCCTGGGGGCCTCACACGAGTGCTGTGAAGTGGGTCTGTGCTCCCGCCACTTAGAAATGGGAGCTGGGGACCAGAGAGTTTAAGCAACTCTTCAGGTGTCTGTGGTCACTCAAAGAGTTCATTAAAAATATTAGGGAAATACTGACATTTTAAAATGTTGACTTTTTGCATCTGTCTCTAAAGCAAGGGAAATAAAGGCAAAAATAAACAAATAGGACCTAATGAAACTTAAAAGTGTTTGCACAGCCAAGGACATCATTGACAAAAAGACAACCTACTGAATGGAAGAAAATATTTTCAAATGATATGATGCAGCTCATATAATTCAACATCAAAAAAACAAACAACTTGATTTTTAAAAATGGACAGAAGACCTCTATAGACATATTCCCAAAGAAGACAAATAGATAGCCAACGGGCACATGGAAAGATGCTGCTAATCATCAGAGAAATGCAAATTCAAACCATAATGAGATATCACCTCACACCTGTCAGAATGGCTGTTGTCAACAAGAACATATATAACAAATGGTGGCAAGGATGTGGAGAAGAGGGAACCCTCATAACACTGTTGGTAGGGATGTAAATTGGTACAGTCACTATGGGGGTTCCTCAGAAAGCTAAAACTAGAACTACCATATGATGAAGTAAGTCCACTCCTGGGTATATAGGTATACAGGATATATAATCCTAAGGAAAAATAAAAACACTAACTCAAAAAGATACATGTACCACAGTGTTCAAAGCAGCATTATTTACAGTTGCCAAGATATGGAAGCAACCTGTGTCCATCAACAGATGAATGGATAAAGATGTGGTATATATATATGTGTGTGTGTGTGCATATATATACATAGACAGATAGATAGATACAACGGAATATCACTCAGCCATAAGAAAGAATGAAATTTTGCCATTTATAACAACACGTATGGACTTGGGAGGGTATTATGGTAAGAGAAATAAGTCAGACAGAAAGACAAATGCTTTATGGTATCGCTTATATGTGGACTAAAAATAAATTAGTGAATATTTAAAAAAAGAGAGACTCGTGGATATAGGGAATAAACCAGTGGTTACCAGGAGGGAGAAGGAAGAGGGGAAGAGCAAAGTAAGAGCAGGGGATTGGAGGTACAAACTACTATGTATCAAACAAATAAGCTACAAGGATATAATGTGCAACATGGAATATAGGCAATGTTTTAGAAAACTATAAATGGAATATAACCTTTAAAACTTGTGAATCACTGTGTTATACACCTGGAACTTACATAATATATTGCACATCAACTAAACCTGAATGAAAAAAGGAAAAATAAATAAAAATGGTGATCGACAGCTGAAACTTTTATTCTTTTTCTCTTCCTGCTTCCTCTCGGATTATCCCCAATGCCAGAGGACACTAGACAATTGTGGGCAGGACGGCAGTGTACCTTTTGTTCCTGATGGTCGTGAGGACCACCTCCTTCCTCTTATTGTGAATTGCAACGTGCAGGAAGGAGGCCTGCTGCTTGTTCAGGACCACATCGGCATCGTAGCTCAGGAGCAGCGAGACGGCTTTGGCATGGCCCTCCCTCGCCGCAAAGTGAAGCGCGGTGTTCTTTCAGAGAAAACAAAACCCAGAAAATCCAGTGACAAAGGCTACTCATCCTTTGGCTATTTTACAGCTTTGTTTCACTGTTGAATTGCTTAAGATATTATTAACAAAACTATTTAATGACAAAGAGTTAAAATTTGGGGCTCCTCCAGTGGCTCAGTGGTAAAGAATCTACCTGCCAATGCAGGAGACCTGGGTTTGATGCCTGGTAGGAGAAAAATCCCACATGCCGTGGAGCAACTAAGCTCCTGCATCATAACTACCGAGCCTGTGCTCTAGAGCCTGGGAGCCACCACTACGGAAACCACACACCCTAGAGCCTGTGCTCCACAACGAGAGAAGCCAGCACAGTGAGAAGAAACCCGTGCACTGCAACTGCAGAGCAGCCCCCGCCTGCCGCAGCTAGAGGGAAAAAATCCATGCTCTTTCAAAGATCTAGCACAGCCAAAAATGAAATAAATTTAAAAAAAAATCAGAGGTTGATAAAAGATTGCCGGTCTCGAGTTTTGCCACATAAAAGACATTTTAAAAAGCAAAGATAGTCCTCTAGGCTCTGTCATTTCGTGAAAGAACGTACATTTCAATACTCATTCTCCAAAAAAGAATGAAGGACATTATAGTGGACTGAAGGAGAGTCTCTCAAATCAAATACGCTTAGTTTTAGGGAAAACTTACCCCTGCCCTCTTCATTTCCCTTGGTCCCCCAGGGAATGGTGAAAATTTTATCATTAGTTCACATGGGCCTGTAACAGGCCTCTACGAAACACACCAGCTGTCCTCAACATACACCCACCCCTTGGGGCTGTCTCCTTATTCTGTTCCCCTTTGACTCTTTCCTCACTAATAGTCTGCATAATAAGGAATAGTTAGGGAGTCTGGGATGGACATGTATACACTGCTATCTTTAAGATGGATAACTAACAAGGACCTATGGTATAGCACAGGGAACTCTGCTCAGTGTTATGTGACAGCCTGGATGGCAGGGGAGTTTGGGAGAGAATGAATACATGGATATATATGGCTGAGTCCCTTTGCTCTCCAACTGAAGCTATCACAACACTGTTCATCAGCTGTACTCCAATATAAAAAGTTATAAAAAAAAGAAGAACCCAATATAGGGCAAGAAGGGAAGAGAGTAGCTGAGAAGGTTTCTGGCAATGTTGGAAGGTTCCTCTATGCCAAGATTTGGGGAGGTATGCGGAACACAGTACATACCCCTTCTTCATCTAGCCGATCTGTGCATTTCAAGTTAGTGTCGAGAATGACCTTCATGGTCTGAGTATACCCACCCAAGGAAGCGTGATGCAAAGCAGTCCAGCCACTGTGGTCACTGTTAGAGAAGAGAAAAGCTGTGCATTTACCTCATAGATGAAAAGGGGAAGGACACCTCCCAGTTGAAAGTGGGTCTGGTGATCAGAGAAAATAAGCCATATCTGAGATATTTGAGTTCTAGCAAGTAATTCTGTGTTGTTGTTGCTGTGTTGCTAAGCTGTGTCAGACTCTTTGCAAACCCATGGACTGGAGCCCACCAGGCTCTTCTGTCCACAAGATTTTTCAGGAAGGAATACTGGAGTGAATTGCCATTTCCTTCTCCAGGGGATCTTCCCGACTCAAGGATCAAACCCACATCTCCTGCATTGGCAGGTGGATTCTTTAGAATCTGAGCCACCTGGGAAGCCCAAATATGTATTACCTGGTTAATTAAACATGAGTTAATTTCAAGCTTAATTGGGTGAGGGCCTCCCTGGTGGCTCAGACGATAAAGAATCTGCCTGCAATTCAGGAGACCCAGGTTCGATCCCTGGATTGGAAAGATCCTTTGGAGAAGGTAATGGCTGCACACTCCAGTATTCTTGCCTGGAGATTTCCATGGACAGTGGAGCCTGGTTGGCTGCAATCCATGGGTAAAAGTTGCAAACTCTCAGTTATAAGATAAACACTAGGGATGTGGTGTATGACATGAATAAATATAATTAAAACTGTTGTCTGTTATAAATGAACATTAACAGAGTAAACCCTAAGAGTTCTGATCACAAAGAAAAATTTTTTTCTTTTTTTTTCTTTTTCCATTTCTTGGTATCTGTATGAGATTAAGGGTGTTCGCTGAACTTACTGTGGTAACCCTTTCATATGTTTTACCTCTTAAGCTTACACAGTGTCAATTATAATCTCAATAAAATTGTAAAAGAAAATAAATAAAGTCTATAAACACATTATCAAATACTTTGGGTGAGTGAAACTACAGCTAGCATGTCTGTGTCATATACATTTTCTTTAAGGCTGTAATGTACTTATACACACTATTTTCAATATTGCTTTATTCTTTCACTGAATATTGTATCAAAAATTTTTCCATGATGGTGTTATTAATCCTTGTGGTTACCATTCATAGCTAATAATAATGATGATCATTATAATAATAATATCATTATACAAAACATGGATAGAAGATGCTTAGCTTAATGCCACTTATTTTTTCTAAGAGTTCAGGTCTAAAGAGATTGTTCCTCTCATGCTCTCAAAAATTCTTACTTGATCCTTTAGGGAAATGTCTGTCTTTTCTCTCAGAAATTCAAGATATGAATACAGTGAACACTTGCCTTTTTTCCAAATTAGACATAGAAAAAAATGTGTGAGATACTGACACAATTTAATTTCAGGGCCAGTAAATAACCGTATTAGGTGCCAGAGACACCTCACTATTACAGTTATGACATCGTTATGCAAGAGCTCTTGTCTTCTGGGTTCACCAGGGGTCCCCTTTGCAAGTCTGTTGCCTGGTGTTCATTTGGAAGCAGGAAGGAACTGAGCAGAACATTGATTTCACGGCTGCATCATTGCTGTGCTGGGGCTGGTACTCTGATAAAGAGATGTGTTTTTTAACATTAGCCTAATAAACTCTCTGCTACCACGTTGGTGCAATTAGAAATTATCCCATCATACATCTATGAAATGCTTCTGGGTTTTCCTTTTATTTTTACAAAGATGTCATTTAATGATGCCACTTTTTGTTGTACTTAATTATTTTAACTTGGGCTTCCCTGGTGGCTCAGACAGTAAAGAGTCTACCTGCAAAGAGTCTACCTGCAATGCAAGAGACATGGGTTCAATCCCTGGGTTGGGATGATCCCCTGCAGGAGGGCATGGCAACCCACTCTAGTACTCTTGCCTGGAGAATCCTCATGGACAGAGAAGCCTGGCGGGCTACAGTCCATGGGGTCACAAGGAGTCAGACATGACTGAGCAACTAAGCACAGCACATTTTAACTTGGTTTTGTTTCATGTGTTAGATTTCTTTTGTAGTGAAATTCAGGAAATTTTTATGTCTCATTTTGCAGCTTAAAGGAAGTTCTTCATGTCCATCAGTCATCATACTGAACGAGATGTAGAGTCTTTGATTTGTATAGCATGTGTGTGTCTGTAAAAACACACTGCCTTGTGTCTGCCAAAACAGCTGATAGCATGATGAAGGTATACAGGAGAAGGGATATCTCAAAAATTCTGGAAACTACACAAAGCCACTTATTCTGTGACTTTGAACAAGGCCTTCAGCTCTATGAACCTCAGTGTTTTCAGCTGGAAATAATACTGACTTCCCTTTCAATATTTGAGAAATCATGTTATGTTTTGAGGATTAAGTGAAATGGGTAAAAGTACTTAGTGAGACTGAAAGTGAGATATCATAATCAAAAATAAATAAGAAAAACACCCTGACAATGTCTAGCCAGTTACAGAGAAGATGTAAATATTGCAATCTTATATCCTCACCTGAGAAATAATGCACCCTTTTTCAGAAGCAGCTGAACAACTTTATCATGCCCGTTCTTTGCAGCCAGGTGGAGAGGAGTCATTCCATGCAGGTCACCTTCATTCAAAAGCCTCGTGTCACTTATGTCTTGCAGGAGCCTCTGACAGGTATTGATACGCCCATAACTTGGAAAAAAAAAGTTTAATATTTTCAAAGCAAACATTTAACAGAAAGAGGACATGTTCGTAAGACGCTTAAAGTGACCCTTACCTGGCTGCAAAATGCAGGGGTGATTTCTTATCTTTGCTTTTGGAATGAATGGACACATTAAAGTTAAGTAGGTTGTTTACAGAGACAGGGACCCCCTGTCGACACGCATAGTGCAGAGGGGTGCACCCATCATTGTCCTCGTCCATCACCAGCTCTTTTATATGCTGCATCTATGGGAAAGATGGATATTCTAAATATAACTCTGTGATGATGCTAACAGAGTGTTTTTCAACCTATTTTGTAGGACAGTATTTTCTAACAAGGACCAATATATACACCTTGAGTAGAAAGTATAAATAACCTTAAGGGTTATATACCAGGGACTTCCCAGGTGATGCTAGGGGTAAAGAACCTGCCTGCCAATGCAGGAGATGCAAGATATGTGAATTCGATCCCTGGGTCGGGAAGATCCCCTGGAGAAGGAAATGGCAACCCACTCCAGTATTCTTGCCTGGGAAATCCCATGGACAGAGGAGTCTGGCAGGCTACCGTCCATGGGGTCACAAAGAGTTGGACACAACTCAACAAGGATACCAGAGTAAAATAAATGCAGATGAAGATGGGTGCTCTGTCTCCATATAATGCATATTACGTATTAAAGGTGCTGAGAAATCCTGACAATATAAAATTATTTAATATTTTAAACCCAGCATTTTCCAAATGTATTTGACCACAAACCAACCTTCTCATCTCTCCCTTCATTCCACCCCCCACGCCCGGCCCAGTAATACTTAGCAGCTTAATGTTAATGTGCTCTGTTAGTCAAAATTAGCAAAACTGTTAAATTAGTATCACTTTAAAAAAATGAATAAAATAAAATGAAATGAACATCACTTTATCTTTTTAAATAAAAATCAAATGGCAAATGAGCAGCTTAAATCAATCCATAACCATTTTATATTTTAGATATTCAAATATACTTTATTCTTTAAGACATAGACTATATTTATATTTATTTATATATTTATTTTAAAAATATGATGCACTTCAAATGTACCTAATAGTCACTCAGTAAGTATTAGTTGGTGAATATAAATATAGAGATAATGTTTTCAAGTTGTCAATAAGCATGTTGAGTAGCTTTTCTTCATTGATTAGGAAGTGCTGCTAATTCATTCATGTACTTGACTTCTCAATTGATACACAATTCATAATGGTCCAAGAGTGAAGGAAAGGCATTCTATCATAGATAAGGATATATGGAAACTCTCCATAACTTAGAAAACAATCTCAATGTAATTTATTTTTATCATTATCATAATCATCACTACTATATTGTAAATATTCAAATATGACATCTTTCTTTAAAAATAAAATTTAAATTCCAGATTCAGCCTTCAAAGGAATAAAAATCATAATAAATGAAATCAGTTTACTCTCTGTTGAACTCAACTCACTTTATGGAAATCCACACATATGTATTACCTGCAGAAACTCAGGATGCAAATTTTTTAATCCATAAGGCTGTTGAACAGTCAAATGCAAAAAATTACGTCCAAGATTATCTTTTATGTCCACACGGGCACCTAAAAAGCACAATATAAATATAACTCCTACTCATTTATTTAAAGCATAGCCTATGGTGGATTTTCAATGTAAGAAAATAAAAGATTGACTTAAAACTTTGCCAGCGTTTAAGTTAGGGAACTTTATTTAGGTAAGAAAACTAAACATGGTTTAAAATGTGTTTATCTTACAGTGTGTATGTGTGTGTACAAAGGGGTAGAGAATGTGTGATTTATTACATTATCTAATATGTGAGGCCTCATCTTTTAAAACATAAAATAGAATTATAGAGAGATTAGAGATCAAGAGAGAAGAGGTGACGGTATCTCTTTTCTTCATTATCAGACTGGGTTAGTATCTAAAACGGGAACAGTTATAGCATCTAAATCAGGTGGATTTGTTCACTGAGAGGATGCAGATAAAGTGTTTAGTAAAAGGTTATCAATTATTGTTCTGAAGTTATCTTTTCAAGTATTATGCCCTACTGGGCTGAAAATTATTCTAGATATGGGAAGTATCCCATTTGTGTTCATAGCACCTGGCCCACAGCCTGGCACACAATAAATGGACACTGAATGTTTAACCAAACCGAGCAGAAGTTCTAAAGGCCTGGCTCAGTCCCTCTTAGTACCTTTAGAGAGGAGCAAATTTACAGTATTCCAGGATGCAGAAGCAGTTGCTAATAGAAGTGGAGACCGTCCTTCAGAGTCGGTGATATCAATATCTGCTCCCTAAAATAAAACAAGTCGTTCAGCAAAAAGCCTGTGAGCAGACAAAACAGCTCACACTACTATCTGTAACTTAATGTTCATTCACTGGGACAGAATGTCCAAAATACAGCTAGCACTCACGCACATGACTGCTTGACATTTCCCTGTAATTCACGTTGTATGAATCATAGGGAAAATCAAGGCCTTATTCTATAACTTCAACAACCGAAGTCCTTCTCCCATGTTAATCTTTTGACTGACATCTGGCAGTAGATCCATCTTCCTGCTGAAATCACAAAATGTTGACCTATATCAGTAGTTTAGTTCCCACTGTAAGAAAAGATTATTAAATATCTGTGGTTAAAAAAATCTAAGTTGATTGCATTTGTCATTTTAAAAGCGTTCACAAGAAATCATTCACTTCTATTGCCAAGAGAGTGGATTCTGGGAGCTCTCATCATAAGGAAAAAAATTTTTTTGTAACTTTCATGGTGACAGATGGTAGCTGGAGTTGCTGTGGTGGTCACTTTACATTGTATACAAATATTGAATCATGCTCTACACCTGAAATTCACATAATAGTATGAGTTAATTATAACTCATGAAAAAAAAAACTGTTCTCTTTTTAAAAACTCTGCTTCATCTGAAACAGATGAACTGAAATAACTGAATTGAAATCATTCAAATCCTAAAGTAAAATTTTAGTCAAATGTTAAAAAATTTTTGCATTTGGGAAATCACATCTCATATGTATATATTTTAAGGGAATAAGCTGGTATTTACCATTACATATTATGGTTACAATATTTGATATGACAAGAAACAAAAACTTTTTAAAAGTTCATGGAAAGAATTCTATCTTTTGCACAGGGTAATAAAAATAGCTTAAACTCCGATTGGGGCTAGGATCCTGTTCTTTTGGGACCCACTGAATACAGACAAGGGCAGCCTGATAGTGATCAGTGAGGTCCTGCCATGCTCTTACAGGTGAAGAGAGGGCTGTATTTGCAGGAAATGTGAATAACAAAATCTGGGCTATAATGAGTCTTCCAGGGATTCTCCTATGTAAATACCACAATTTCAATAGTTGCTATTGACAACAAGCACATGTTAAATACTCCAGGCCAGACTCCATTCATTACTGATATGATAGGGCTTAAATAAATACATCATAGACTCATCTGTAGAAAGGGCTTACATTGAACCCAAAAGCTGCCTGATCGCATTTCTTCGAGTGAAAAAGGTCTTGTGCTTTCACTTGTAACAAACCTTGGACAGTATTTTTAGTTCTTCACATTCTCATTGTTTGAAAGCTGGCACGGAGGCAGCAGGGGTAGAAGATTATAATGGAAGGTGAAGGGCGCACGTGCTTTCTGTCCTGCCTCCACCTGCAAGCCACTTGTACTGAAGAGGGGTTGACAGAGTCAACAAGCCTGACCCTTTCCCAGGACTGGGTCACAGGAGAGCATTCCTTGCCATGAACCTATCAATTCCCCACAAAAAATGCATTGATATGGGCATCAAGAGTACACTCTGGTACTTCTAGCTTCCTGGCAATGAGGTTTGGCCATTATGCATTCATATACAATATACCCTATTTGTGAATGTATCAAGTATTTTTTTTCTTCTAGTTTTATTGAGATATAATTGACGTGTTGTTGTTCAGTCGCTAAGTCATGTCCAACTCTTGGTGACCCCATGGACTGCAACATGCCAGACTACTTGTTCTCCAATATCTCCTGGAGTTTGCTCAAATTCATGTCCATTGAGTCAATGATGCTATCTAACCATTTCATCCTCCACCACCCCCTTCTCCTTTTGTCTTCAATCTTTCCCAGCATTCAGGGTCTTTTCCAATGAGTTGGCCAAAGTACTGGAGCTTCAGCTTTAGCATCAGTTCTTCCAAGGTGGCTCAGACAGTAAAGAATTTGCCTGCAATGCAGGAGGCCCAGGTTTGATCCCTGGGTCGGGAAGATCCCCTGGAAAAGAGAATGGCAACCCACTCCAGTATTGCCTGGAAAATTCCATGGACAGAGGAGACTGGTGGGCTCGCGGGGTCACAGAGAGTCGGACATGACTGAGCAACTAACACCTTCACTTTCATAACTGACATACAGCACTGTATAAGTTTAAGCTGTGTGGCATAATAATTGGACTTACAGATATCATGTAGTGATTATCACAGTAAGCTTAGTGTACTCCCTCATCTCAGAGATACAAAATGAAAGACACAGAAAAAATTTTCAAAATGTTCTGCAAATGTATCAATCATCTTTTTGTAAACTCTTTTGCTTGTAGGCAAGAAATCAAAGCGAAAAACAACTATTGTATATTAATGCATATGTGTGGAATGCAGAGCAATGGTACAGATGAACCTATCTGCAGGCAGGAATGCAGAAGTAGAGAACAGATGTGTGGACACAGGGGTAGGAAAGGGTGGCTGAACTGGGAGAATGGGATAGACATATATACTTCCATGTGTAAAACAGCTAGTGGGAAGTTGGTGTATAGCACAGGAACCTCAGCTTGGTGCTCTGTGGGGACCTAGATGCATGGGATGGGGGAGTGGGGGGGAGATCCAAGAGGAGGGGGATGTGTGTATACTCATAGCTGATTCACTTAATTGTACAGCAGAAACTAACACAATATTGTGAAGCAAGTATACCCCAAATTGAAAAATTTGGCTGAATTTTGAAGATTCATGGTATGTAATTATATGATTTTTCAACTGTAAATAGTAATAAAAAATAAATCTGTCAAAGAAATAGTTACCACTGAAATTAAGTAGTCAGCGAGTTCATGGTGATCAAATAATGAGGCTCTGCAAAAAGAGAATTATAAACATATTAAGGAACTACTGACATAAATATACAACATAAAGCTACTATTCAATATATTCAGAAAGTGAATTTAAAGGATCATCGAATAACATGATAAAAGGCTAGGGAGTTAATAACCTTTCAAAATCTACAATTGGATTCTGATTAGGGTAACTTTTCAAGTAGGAGTAATAGCGAAAGATCAAATACATCACAAGATTTTCCTCCTCATCTTTCTGCAAACCTATTTTGTCCTTGTAAAAAACCATCATGAACATGTTCTGAAGTGAACAGTAAAATCTGTCCTAAGAGTTTAAAATAAAAGGCCAAAATAACGGGCTATTACTACTGTGACCATGAGAAATAGCAACAATTGCATACAAGGTACAGCTAAGATTTACCTGCAGGGTTCACAATGTCCCTTTGTTGGCAAAAGTTAACAAGGCAGTGTTAGCGTTCCTAAAGTTTTAGGAAGCCAAAAAAAAAAAAAAAACCCAATGGATATAACTGAAGTCACTTGGTATCATCTCACAAGCAGCCATAAGGATAATGTTAATTAATACAGAAAATACAGATTTTTAATCTATATTAAAGCATCACCATAACAAATGTTAATACCAATTATTTAAAAGTCTGTTTCCTAATGCAAATCTTATTTTTTTGTTCCTACTCAAGACTATCTCCTCTATTCTTAACTTTCTGTGTATGTCTTAGTATCAGCTTGCCAATTTTCATTAAAAATTCACAAGAGGTTGCATTCTAAATGTTATTAGATGTATTGAGCAATTTTAAGAGTCAAATAATGTTAATTTAAGGCCCCATTTGATTTGTTCTGTATCTTCTCAGTCTAGGGCTCTGGTACTCCAAGTGTGGCCTGCACACCACTGAGATCTTTGCACTACAGCAGCAAAAGAAGCTGTGGACCAAGGAACAAACTTTCCTTTGAAGCTCAAGATGAACCCCAGTGTCACTGGCTATGAAAAGGACATTCCAGGATCATAGATCAGCATTAGGTTCATCAGAATTGGACTGAACTAGTCCAAGAAATCTTCAGCCAACTCAAGTTGAAAGTGTCCAGGCTAACTATATTTTTTGGTCAGGTAGATGGGTCTGTTATCCTAAAATAACTCCTTCTTGTGCATATTTGTATATTAAAGCTCTACTGTAAATGTACACATTTTAACTATACTCAGATCACTGCTGCTGCTGCTGCTAAGTTGCTTCAGTCGTGTCCGACTCTGTGCGACCCCATAGACGGCAGCCCACCGGGCTCCCCCATCCCTGGGATTCTCTAGGCAAGAACACTGGAGTGGATTCTGAATTGGCTAAACATTGGCATCACAAAGAGTGTTTAAAAATTCCTGAGAGTCATCAGCAATTCTGATGTAATCTGAGTATGAACTAATGTTGGGATTTTATAAACTACTCACAGGATTCTAACGTGTAGTAGTTTGAAAAATATCTGGTCTAGCAGTTAATCTGTCTACTGAGTTTTTGTTTTATTTCAATATTTGTGTTTTTTTTCCTGTCTAGGGTTTCCAACTGCATCTTTTTCACATCACCAATCTTTGATTCATAAATGCCAATTTGTTTTCCATAATGCCTTCTCTTAATACATTTACTTTACAAATTGATCATTCCTTCTTTTAAATTTCTGAAAGTTTTAAATACCTTTATTATGAAATTATTTATAAGTTGCCCTGTTATTTCTATTTCTTTGGAAGTAAATTAGCCTTTTGTTGATTAGACTGTCATAATCTTATGAATTTCCTTTATGCTATGAAATTTTAGTTTGCAAACTCATCCTGCATGGAAGTTCCTTGGAGTTCCTTCTGTTCATGCATAGCCATTATGGCTAGTGGTTTTGCTAATGTGTACACTCACACCTCCATCTCCCCAGTTTAGAACCAGATCTCATATTGGTAGCTAGAGTTTCTTTTTCACTGTGGGATAGTGTATATTTCTTGGTTCAGTTACTTATTGAGACTATCTCAGCTCTTCTTCTGCCATTCCAAGCTTCTAGCTCTGCCTCCATGTGTATTGTGTGTGTGTGTGTGAGAGAGAGAGACAGACAGACAGACAGACAGAGACAGAGAGAGATGGTGAGAGATAGAGACAGAGAGACAGCAAAGCCCCTTCTCAGCCATTTCTTTCACTCACATAGGGAACAGACAGTTTTTGTCTTCGCAAGGAATTGAACACTCAGTCTACACTGCCTGTTTCCTGTTTTAGCAGCTAGTAAGCCTATCATTTCAGATGCTTTTATCTGATGTGTATTTCTGTTAAACTCAACAGAAGTATTTATCTTCTTTGGAGCTTGGCTATCATTCCTTAAAACTAAGTACATATATGTTTTGAGAACTTTTACATGTAATTGTGGGACTACGTTGAAAGGGAAATCAAGTGGGAAAAGAGGACCACTCATATGTACCTGTTCCATTATCCCCACTGAGAATGAAGATAACACATATGTGAGGACCTGAAACAGGTTAGAAAGGTTTTGAAAAGCCATGTATGTTGACCTCCTGAGCATATAGGAAGTGAATCTTGAGCTTATAGCCACTGGATAAAGAACTGATCCAGAATATTCCACTGGAGAGTTTATCCTATGAAAATCTGTTCAACTTTCTATTTTTGATTCCAGAGGAACATAGAGATTGCAGTTGAACCACAGGATCTTTGTTATCTCTGCTCTTTTCTTTTGAACAATGGATTCTCTGCTACCATAAGTAATAACTTTGTCTTGTCTTCTTAATTAAACACATGAAGACAAAAAATCTGTACTCAGAATGATAGGAAGAAAACTTGCCTGTGAAGCAGTGTCTCGTGATTTCCATCCACCTCATTAACAATATCGCTGCTGCCAGAATAGGAAGATACCATCAGCTTAACGATCTCAGTGGCTCCCTGCGTGGCAGCAAAATGAAGGGCTGTGCACTTCCCTTTCTGTAAAGAGTTTTGATATCAGCATCAATCAATATTCCATCCCAATTTAAGGATCAAACCTAAATTCAGTTGCTTTTTTCTTCCCAGTCCAACAAAATCAAGGAGTATGGAATTTAAGATGGCAAAGAGTAATCAGTTTCACCTATTGAGAAGCCTCAACATAAAAGTCATAGCTAGCAACTTTATTTCCTTGCAAGGCGACAGTTCTTGACAGCTCCGACTGTACTTAGCTTCTATCATCAGTGTCTTTATCTCTACTGTAGCTGTATCTGTGTTTGCAACTGTCTTTGGTAGCTCTCAAAATTCTTTAGATAGATTGAAATTTGAGAGAATCTCTTTTTTCTGCTTTTGCATGAATAGCAGGAAGTAACATCTATCCAAATTAACTGTGAAAGAGCTGTAGGGCACTTTGGCAAATAGAACATGAGCAATTCTACGAGAGGAATCTGAACAGTTACCTCCAGCAGGTCCAGCTGTGCACCATTGTCCAGGCACATTTTAATCATGTCCAAGTCCCCACTTTGAACTGCCATGTGGAGAGGGCTGGCTTTCCCACTGTTCACAAAGTTAATGTGAGACAGTCTGCTATACCCATGTTCCTCACCTTTAGGAGAAAGTAAAATTCAAAAGAATAAATGCTATGAATATATAAAAGATATTTTTTTTAAAAAATAAGAAAGGACTTTTAGACTTACCTAAAAGCCCAGGGATAAATTATGTTATTTCTCAATAGCATCCACCAAAATAGGCTTCCTTATAGTACATAATGGAAGAAAGCTTCTACTTACCAAACTTTAATATTATTTCCATGCATTTTTTGGCACCCGAAAATGCTGCCTGGTGAATAGGGAAGCACCCCCATTTATTTGATTTACATGGCTTAGCTCCTTTATTTAACTGGAACAAAAGAAAGAACAAAAAAAAAGTCAAATGACAAAGATAAACCCGTCACAAGGATGGACAAGAATTTATATGCCTCTCCCATAACTTTTTGCTACTCTGTGCCTATGTAAAATTATTCACATAGGAAAGCTTTGTATGGTATGAAATCTGGACAAAAAAGTAATTTTGGAACTAGGCTAACATTCTGAACTAGAGACACTTTAAATTTTCTAATGACAAAGTAACAACATAGATACAAAAATGTCAACTTGATCTTCCACCAAAGTCAACACAATTTTTAGTGAAATTAAAGAGATTTTAAAAACATTATCACAATTGCTCCTATACCCTTTCTCATTTCCTTATACAAATAAAGTGATAATATTTCCCAGATCATTTTCCTGTCATTTGTGCAATTAACAAATGATTAGACCAGCACTTGTATTAAATCATGAAAATCAGACATTTTTGCTAATGAATGTTCTCTACTAAAAAGTTGTTAAAATGAACAGAATGGTATATTACCTTCACCTCTGAGTCAACCATTCTCAATCATCATTTTCAATAGAACACTGGATTTCAGTTTTAAGTACCTCTTACCACAAAATGAGAGATTTTGAAAAAGCAAAAATGTGTGAAGAAGCAAATACATGTATCATCTTGCTTTCTAGGGGCAGCATTGTTTGACATTTTAGAAGACAATATTTTCTGTCTTTGAGTAAGTGATATTTATGTGTATACTATGTGATCACACCATTTTAAAAAGTATTTTATTTAGTATTCTTAAATTATATGATTTTATTAAATACATATTCCATTTCAGTTCAGTTCAGCCGCTCAGTCATGTCCAACTCTTTGCAACCCCATGAATCGCAGCAAGCCAGGCCTCCCTGTCCATCACCAACTCCCGGAGTTCACTCAGACTCATGTCCATCAAGTCAGTGATGCCATCCAGCCATCTCATCCTCTGTTGTCCCCTTCTCCTCCTGTCCCCAATCCCTCCCAGCATCACAGTCTTTTCCCATGAGTCAACTCTTCCCATGAGGTGGCCAAAGTACTGGAGTTTCAGCTTTAGCATCATTCCCTCCAAAGAAATCCCAGGGCTGATCTCCTTCAAAATGGATTCCATTTGGGGGTACATACAATGAATCCCTATTACTGAATTTCAACTTTTTCTCAGTTTTCTCTGCTATATATAACACTGGTGTTAATATCAGTGATATCTTTAATTATCTCCTTGAGATGTATTCCAAGAATTGGGATTGATGAGTCAAATACATTTGTGCCAACAGTGAATGAAATTCCCCAACTCATTACATTTTCTAACACTCATTACATTTTCAATCAAGAAGGAATTTTTGTCCTTTCAATTTAAGAGATTAAAAAAATTTTCATTGTTTTAATATCTTACTCTTTGATTACTAGAGAAATTAAATAAACTTTATGTGCCCCTTGCCAGTTTTCTATGGAGAACTGTCTTTTTCTTATAAATCTGTGAAAATACAGATAATTTTATATCCATTTAAAGATAAACAGATCAATATAATCATATGCTTTGTTGGCTCAGGTCAATCAATGGATTATAATATAATCTAATACTGAACTCTCCATACAGTCCCTAGATAAGGCCAATGTGGTATTACATGGTACTTTCATTATTTTGATGAATTAATTGCTAGTATTTTTAAGACTGCATCTATATGAAATTGATCTACATTTTTCTTTGGGGGGAGCTCTCAAGTTTTGGAATTATTATTATGTCTAATTTACAATAGGAAAATGAGTACATCAAGGCTGTATTTAACTTTACCCTGCTTATTTAACTTATATGCAGAGTACATCATGAGAAACGCTGGGCTAGAGGAAGCACAAACTGGGAGCAAGATTGCCGGGAGAAATATCAATAACCTGAGATATGCAGATGACACCACCCTTATGGCAGAAAGTGAAGAGGAACTCAAAAGCCTCTTGATGAAAGTGAAAGTGGAGAGTGAAAAAGTTGGCTTAAAGCTCAACATTCAGAAAACGAAGATCATGGCATCTGGTCCCATCACTTCAGGGGAAATAGATGGGGAAACAATGGAAACAGTGCAGACTTTATTTTGGGGGGCTCCAAAATCACTGCGGATGGTGATTGCAGCCATGAAATTAAAAGACGCTTACTCCTTGGAAGGAAAGTTATGACCAAACTAGATAGCATATTGAAAAGCAGAGATATTACTCTGCCAACAAAGGTCCATCTAGTCAAGGCTATGGTTTTTCCATACATGAATGTTAGAGTTGGACTGTGAAGAAAGCTGAGTGCTGAAGAATTGATGCTTTTGAACTGTGGTGTTGGAGAAGACTCATGAGAGTCCCTTGGACTGCAAGGAGATCCAACCTAAAGGAGATCCTAAGGAGTCCATCCTAAAGGAGATCAGTCTTGAGTGTTCACTGGAAGGACTGATGCTGAAGCTGAAGCTCCAATACTTTGGCCACCTCATGTGAAGAGTTGACTCACTGGAAAAGACCCTGACGCTGGGAGGGATTGGGGGCAGGAGGAGAAGGGGACGACTGAGGATGAGATGGCTGGATGGCATCACTAACTCAGTGGACATGAATCTGAGTGAACTCCGGGAGTTTGTGATGGACAGGGAGGCCTGGCATGCTGCCATTCATGGGGTCGCAAAGAGTCAGACAAGACTGAGTGACTGAACTGAACTGAACGTTATAAAACTAATCTGCACAATGTCACTCTTTTCTTGTGCTACAGGAAGATTACCTGAAACAGAAACTTCTTTGCAAGTTTGAAAGAAACTATAAAATCTACAAAAGCATATATTAGCTGGTTCCAGAGCTTTAACAAAGTATTAGCAATGCTTTTTTCCCTAAACTTTAATAGTTCCTTACAGATATTTAATTTTGTAGTCTATTTTAACACTTTAATTACTTTCAGTTATTTATCCATTGGACTTCCCTGGAGGCTCAGATTGTAAAGAAACTGCCTGCAATGCAGGAGACCTAGGTTCAATCCTTGGGTTGGGAAGATCCCCTGGAGTAGAAAATGGTACTCATGCCTGGAGAATCTCATGGACTGGGAAGCCTGGCTGGCTATATATAGTCCATGGGGTCGCAAAGAGTCGGACATGACTGAGCAACTAAGCACAGCACATGTATCCATTAAAAATAATTTTCAAATTTTCAGGATAGGATTGCATACTGATCTTTTGCCATTTAAAAATTCTCCTTCATATTCAATTAAATCCTTTTGCTATTTCTAATTTTGTTGATTTTTGCTTGAGGTTTTTCCATTGTGGTTGGCTGGTTCTTGGTTTAGTTGCTAAGTTGTGTCTGACTCTTGTGACCCCATGGACTAGCCCACCAGGCTCCTCTGTCCGTGGAATTTCCCAGTATAAGCTGTCATGATTGGACCAAAAAAAGTTAAATCTTTTTAAATTCTTTTTTGGTCCAATCATGAAAGCTTATAAGAATATATATTTTCATCCAAGTATATTAGTAAATATGTTAAAAGGTACTTGTAATTTGTAATATCCCACAGATAGTCTGAAATTATTTTGTTTCATTTTATTTACTCCCTGGAGGTGGTGGAGAGGGAAAAGCAAGTGCTAAAAATAGAAAATCTGGCCTGAATAATGTACAAGTGCTTGAGGAATATTTTAAAGAAAGCTCTTTGATGAAATTCTAATACCACACTCAGAAGGGCCACTCTGTGGAGCAGGACTCAGCCATGGTGACAGATTCCTGAAGAGGTGGACTGGATCATCCCAAGAAATCTCACCGGAGAGAAGGCTGGCTCTTCATGTTGGGCTATGGCTGAGGAGCTCAGTCATTATATCATGCAAGGGTCCCTTTCTGAGAACCCAGGGCAGCTGTTTCTTCTCATCTTGGAAACAGATATGGCTGTTTCTCCTGGCTTTTATTTCAGGGCCCAACAATAATTTTGCAAATAACAATCTTCATCTTTCCTTTGACAATTCAGAAGCTCAGAGTCCCAAGTATGATTCACCTTAATGCACATACCGGCCATTATGCTTTGTTTTTTTTGTATTCTGGGCTTCCCTGATGGCCCAGCTGGTAGAGAATCTGCCTGCAACGCAGGAGACCCCGGTTCGATTCCTGGGTCAGGAAGTACTCCTGGACAAGGGATAGGCTACTCACTCCAGTATTCTTGGGCTTCCCTGGTGGCTCAGCTGGTAAAGAATCTGCCCGCAATGCGGAAGACCTGGGTTCAGTCCCTGGGTTTGGAAGACCCCCTGGAGCAGGGAAAGGCTACCCACTCCAGTAGTCCATGGGATCACAAAGAGTCAGATATGACTGAATGACTTTCACATTCACTTTCATTCTAGGTTTGACCACCAGTCTCACATTAATTTTTCTTATTGATATTTTCTTTTCACTTCAGTCATCTCATGTTCTCTGTAATGCTTTCCTATTTGTCTTCCGGAGGAAATTTCAGACTCATTTAAGATTTAAGGGGTGTGCTCAGTTGCTTCAGTTGTGTCTGACTCTGTGTGACCCCATGAACTACAGTCCACCAGGCTCCTCTGTCCATGGGATTCTCCAGGCAAGAATACCAGAGTGGCTTGTGTTGCCCTCCTCCAGGGGATCTTCCTGACCCAGGGATTGAACCCAAGTGTCCTGCATTGCAGCCAGATTCTTCACCTGCTGAGCCATCAAGGAAGCCCTAAGGGGTGTGAACATGTACTCAAACTCACAGAACTGTTTTTTCCTGACACACTTTCTACATTTTATATTTTGCTAAAAGAGAAACTAAAAATAGTTTTATTTATTTTTTATTTTTTGGCCACACCACATGGCACATGGGACCTTAGTTCCCTGGCCAGGGATCGAACCTGTGTCCCCTGCATTGGAAACATGGTGTCTTAACCACTGAACCACCTGGGAAGTCCCTGAAAGCTGTTTTAAAGAACAAAAATTCATGTTGTACTAAAGGATAAAGAAAACAGGAAAAAATATAAATAAAATACAAACCAAAAGCTGCATGGCTTCACTGTTATCTGTGAAACATGTGATTATCAGAGCTGTGTTTCCATTTTCTCCTTCCAGGTTAACATCGGTACCGCTGTGCTCAATCAAGACCTACATAAAAGAGGGAATAGTCAGTCAAAAGTCAACCTGCAGGTTTTCAAATAGGGTATTTGTCTTCCACTGGATGTTAAGCTTTCAGTACCAGGAACCACGTCCTTATTCATCTTTTCCATTACTCTCCCATGGATCTGACATGAAACCTTGTACCTAGTGGGTACTACAAAAATTTCTCATGTAGATTAAATAATGGCAATTTCTATAGCTCATTAATTAAGTCAACATGGAGTTGTAGAATTGAAAATTGACTAAAAATTGTAAATACTAGTTAACATTGCTCACTAAATATTTTTCACTTGTATTAAGTTAGCTATATATGTATATATATATATATAGTTTTTACTGGAGTATAGTTGCTGTATAACATTGTGTTAGTTTCTGCTGTACAGCAAAGTCAATCAGCTGTACACATATATCCCCTCTCCCCTGGCTTTCCTTCCCATTTAGGTCACCACAGAGCAGTAAGTAGAGTTCCCTGTGCTATACAGCAGGCTCTCATTAGTTATCTATTTTATACATAACAGTGTATCAATCCTAATTCCCAATTTTATCTTACCCTCTTCCCCCACTTGGACTTCCCTGGTAGCTCAGATGGTAAAGCATCTGCCTACAATGTGGGAGACCCGGGTTCAATCCCTGAGTCGGGAAGATCTCCTGGAGAAGGAAATGGCAACCCACTCCAGTATTCTTGCCTGAAAAATGCCATGGACTGAGGAGCCTGGTAGCCTACAGTCCATGGGGTCACAAAGAGTCGGACACAACTGAGCGACTTCACTTTCACTTTTCACTTCCCCTCTTGGTATCCATACCTTTATTCTCTCCATCTGCATCTCTGTTTCTGCTTTGCAAATAGATTTTTCTAGATTTCAGATATGTGATTTTAATATATGAGATTAACTAATAGCTACCAAAAATAAATTGATGGAGCCAAAAAATAAATTGAGAATGTGTGGGTGGTGATAAGGTAGGAATGTAAGAAAGGAGAAAGAGAGAAGAGAGGGAGGCAAGGGGAAACAAACATGGGAGGGAACTGTTTCCTTTTCCCATCCTGACATTTGTCTTTGACCCAGACTGCAAGTATTCTGGGAAATGTCCATTAAAACCCCATTCCTTCCAGGAAAGAAGAGAGTCTCATGTAACAGAGATATAGCTTAATTCAGTCGGTTCAAACTTAGTCCGGAACCAGAAACTCTTTCTCCGATGTAAGAAATGAGAATTCCTGCTAAAATGGTTAAGCAGTTTTTCTAATGGAATTTAATTGAAGACCTGTTACCCTTTCATCTGGCTGACTTCCAGCTGATTATTGGCTAAGAGTCTATTGATCTTGAACTAGTTTTCTCCTAACAAAATTTTTCTTACATAAATGTCTCCCTCAAAAGAGAAATCTCTGAATTAGCCTGCTAAAGGCCTTTTCTTTTGCAGCAAGACTCTGATAAAATTATATCATGTGCTCACACTAAATTAAGAAAGAATTTATTAAACAAGCTGTTCCCTAAAAACACAGAGCTCCTAGTTAATAGAATGTGTCCTGATGTGTGTCAGCAGATGAGTCAGGCTTACTCATCAGCTCTTCTCATAAAGGAAAATTACACTGGAATTTTAGACCATAAGAACACACAAGAAGATTGTGGATGAAGGAAAATGAGAACACACAGTTCAGTCCACGGACTTTCTTAACAGTCTGGACTGATTCACGCGTGAAGTAATCTACCCAAGTCTACAAGGAGAGGCTTTTTATCTCTGCCCTCTTAGAGTCACAGCTCATAGATCTGGAGCATCTGTTAGGGTGTTTCTTCTCACTGCCACTAGCACAGTCTTTCCTAAAGCTGTGTTAAATTGTAGGTGGCAGGGGGCCCAGAGACAGCAACTAAACTGTGTGTGGGGAAGCGCCGGAAGCGCAGGGGGAGGGGGCGGCGGCGACGCGGATCTGGCCGCGTTGGCGGGGCCGGGCCGCCGCCTAGTCGCCGCGGCTGCCTCGTGGCGTGGCAGAGCCGAGGATTTAACGCCGGAGCCGGAGCTGCCCCGCCAGTCGCGGAGCAGGCCCTCACCCACGCTGTCCGGGAGCTTCTTCGGACACGCCGGCTAGCGAACCGTCCCCGCAGCCGTCTTTCTTCCTCAGCAGCTGTTTCCACGCTGAGTTTTCTGGGAGCGTAAAAGGAGACGGCCCGGGGACGCCCCAAACCCCTTTTGCTCCTGCCCATTGCAAGTGCCACTACCGCCGTGGGCCTCGCCATCTCCTCCCTCTTCTCCCGCCTCTTCGGCAAGAAGCAGACGCGCGTTTTGATGGTTGAATGGGATGCTGCTAGCAAGACGACCGTTGTGTATAAACTGAAGTTAGGGGAGATAGTCACCACCATTCCTACCATTGGTTTTAATGTGGAAACAGTAGAATATAAGAACATTTGTTTCAAAGCATGGGATGTTGGTGGTCAAGATAAAATTAGGCCTCTCTGGAGGCATTACTTTCAAAATACCCAGGGTCTTATTTTTGTGGTAGATAGCAATGATCGTGAAAGAATTCAGGAAGGAGCAGAAGAGCTGCAGAAAATGCTTCAGGAAGATGAGATACAGTGTTGCTGCTTTTTGCAAACAAACAGGACTTGCCGAATGCTGTGGCCATTAGTGAAATGACAGATAAATTAGGTCTTCAGTCCCCTCCTAACAGAACATGGTATGTTCAAGCCACTTGTGCTACACAAGGAACTGGTCTGTATGAGGGACTTGACTGGCTGTCAAATGAGCTTTCAAAACGTTAAATGAAGCTGGATATCTAACCAAGGACATGTTTGATAGAATCGGTCTAGGCTTGTTACAACAAAATTAGTTTGCATCTTGGTTATTAAACAGTATCTGGGACTGGTTTGGGCAGAATATTACTGCATTTAAACTTATTTTGTTACCAAGTATTGTTTACCAAGTATAATGTTGCCATTTAGCAATATGCTTGGTTTTAGAGATTCTCCTTAACTTGGGGGGAAAAAAAAGTGTCCTCTTTTAATTTTACTTCCCTTAAGCCTAAATGATGCCTGGAGGTAGCTAATGTGACACCTTTTAAATAAATCCATTTTGAATTTTTTTTTTTTTTTGAGCCCACAAGGAATAATGTTTTAAAGTTACCCCCTGCTACTTTAATAATACCTTTATCATTCCTGGGACAGTCTGCTGATTTTAAAAAAAGGTAGCATTCCATTTGTATTTATTTTCCCCTTGCCAAAAAGATTTTTTAATACTGCTTGTACCAGCCAGGGAAATGCTCCAAAACACTATTCAGATCTTGCACTGAGGAACTTCTATTTCTCCCCCCATTTTTATTGACTCCTGGCTTCCATCAGCCAGGCTTCCTTGGTGTGGTTTGGATTTGAAAATTAGTTCTGTGCTAGATGCAAAGAGTGGATATGGAGATGATTTTTAATCCTTAGAGATTGTCTTCCTTTATATTGTATCTCTTTTATGCTGCATGTTGCTTTTGGTATCAGCCTGACTCTTTGCCCAGTATATGATAGTTCTGCTGATGTTTTATTGTTTATTGGTGAACATATCTTCATTAAGAGTTTTTGGAAAACTCATCAAACTCAATGAATATGTTTTATTCATAACCCATTTGGAATAATTCCTAATAAAATGATAAAAACATTAAAAAAAAAAAACCAATAAACTGTGTCTAGTTCAAGCTCAGTCATGACCAGACAAGCAAGTCTGGAGGCTGGCAGGTGAGACCTCCAGAGATCCCTGTGATGAGAATCCAGGAAGCCTCATGGGAGGTCCAACTGTATACTTTGGGGTTAAGCCAAGAACTAAGACCTGCAGGCTACTGAGAAGCAAGGCCAGCCCCCAACCCCGGTCCAATGTGCCCCAGGAAACACTGTGCACACCAGTGGTAGCTGTGTAAGAACTGAGGTCACACAAGGTCACACATGGGTAACAGTTTTTTACTTTACAACCACAAGGCAGCAGTGGAAGGTTTGGGGGAAGGCTGGATAATGGAGATTGAAATTGGCAAAAGCTGGTGTTATAAATAGGGCTTCCCTGTGGCTCACAAGGTAAAGAATCTGCCTGCAATGCAGAAGACCCAGGTTCAATCCCTGGGTCAGGAAGATCCTCTGGAGAAGGAAATGACAACCTACTCCAGTGTTCTTGCCCGGAGAATTCCATGGACAGAGGGAACCTGGTGGACTGTAGGTGGTATAAATAAACGGGAGAGGCAGGCCCTGAAGACGCAAGAACCCACAGAGACCCTCCTAAATTCCTTCTCCTTCTTCTCTGGTGAAGCAAAAGGGCTTGAAAACATCTTTTGATGAAGTGATGGTTGGTAAGACTAAGCAAAGGAGAGACAACTAATTTCAGTTCCCTTACAACCCTATTTTTTCTTTTTTTTTCTTGTTCTGGTGTCACAAAGGAAAATCTGTTACACCCACCCTCTAGTTTGTAAATCAGTTATGGGTTTATTTCTAGACTTTCTTCTATTTCAGTGTGATACCTATCCTTCTGTATTTGTTAGCCTGAAATTTTTATTTCTGTTAACAGTAGATTTTAACTGTTACCTGCCTGTGAGTTCCCAAATCACACTTTCAGACGTAAGATTAATTAAGTCAATGAGCATTTGTTCTTGAAAAGAGCCTTCAGAGGAAGCACAAGAGTTCACTGGGGAAATGTGGCATCTCTCGGGGGGAGGGGTCTGCACTCACTGGTGGCCCAGCATGGATGAGACAGAAGTAGCATCAGGCTCATGAATAATGCAGACATCGACAGAAACTGACAGCCTGTTGCCAAAGGCCTCTCCAATAACCTCTGCAAGGGGCTGTTCTGACTTGTCTTCTTAGATACTTAGAACAGATACTTAAACTCTCCCCTTCCCCTTCAGCCAGAACACCTAGTTACTAATTTATTCATTCAAGAGCCATCATTTAGCAGCAATGCTGAGGACTGGAGATGTTCCATTAGTCACACACAGTGTCTTCTTCCAGTATAAGCAGTCAGAGTGGGAGATGAGTGTGTGAACATTTGATTGCTGTACCCTGTGCTAAGGATTATGGCAAAGGTACATACAGGGCACAAAGGGAGAGTGGAAAGGGGGCTCCTCTCACACCCTCTCTACCTGGCTTACAGGAGCCAAGGACTCAGGAGGCTGAGACAAAGGGGTCTGAACTAAGGAAGCTTGGAGTTCATGGACACCCCTGAGGTACTGTTGGTGTATTATAGGCTGAGTAGGTTTGGGTATGGTTTGATAAACTGAATGTTTTTGTCCCTCAAAGTTCATATATTGAAATCCTAATCCCCAGTGTGGTATTAAGAGGAGGGGCATTTGGGAAGTGCTTAGGTCTACAAGATGGAGTAGAAGGACAGGCGCTCATCTTCTCCTGTGAGAACTCCAAAATTACAACTCGCTGCTGAACAACCATTGACAGGAGAATGTTGCTGCTGCTGCTGCGAAGTCACTTCAGTTGTGTCCGACTCTGTGCGACCCCATAGACGACAGCCCACCAGGCTCCCCCATCCCTGGGATTCTCCTGGCAAGAACACTGGAGTGGGTTGCCATTTCCTTCTCCAATGCGTGAAAGTGAAAGTGAAGTCACTCAGTCATGTCCAACTCTTAGTGACCTCATGGACTGTAGCCTACCAGGCTCCTCCAGGCAAGAGTACTGGAGTGGGGTGCCATTGCCTTCTCCAAGAGAATGTTGGATCCCACCAAAAAGGGCAAAGGAGAAGCCCCAGCAAGATGCTAGGAGGGGTGAAATTCTGTTTAGAATCAAACCCCATACCTACCAGAGACACTTGGAGGGCTCAAACAAAACCTTGTGTACACCAGGAGACTCCACAGAGACTGAGCCATACTTGCCTCTGAGTGTCTGAGTGTCTTCTGCGGAGGTGCGGGTCAGCAGTGCCTTGCCACCAGAGTAGGGGCTCTGGGTGCAACAGACCTGGGTATCACATAAGTCCTCTTGGAAGAGGTTGCCATTAACTCTACCATAGAGCCACCAGAACTTACATGGGACTAGGGAAACAGACTCTTGGAGGGCACAAACAAAACCTTCTGCACACCAGGACCCAGGAGAAAGGAGCCGTGACCTCACAAGAGACTGACCCAGACTTGCCTCTGAGTGCCCAGGAGTCTCTGGCAGAGGTGTGGGTCAGTGGTGGCCTGCTGCAGGGCTGGGGGCACTGAGTGTGGCAGTGCGTGCACAGGACCTTCTGAAGGAGGTCGCCATTTTTTTCATTACCTCCACCATAGTTTGCTCTCAGGTCAAACAACAGGGAGGGAACACAGCCCCACCCATCAACAGAAAATTGGATTAAAGATTTACTGAGCATGGCCCCGCCCATCAGAACAAGACCCAGTTTCCCCCACAGTCAGTCTCTCCCATCAGGAAGCTTCCATAAGCCTCTTATCTTTATCCCTCAGAGGGCAGACAGAATGAAAACCACAACCACAGAAAATGAATCCAACTGATCACATGGACCACAGCCTCATCTAATTCAATGAAACTATGAACGATGCCATAGGGTAACCCAAGACAGACAGGTCGTGGTGGAGAGTTCTGACAGAATGTGGTCCACTGGAGAAGGGACTGGCAAACCACTTCAGTATTCTTGCCTTGAGAACCCCATGAACACTATGAAAAGGCAAAAAGATAGGACACTGAAAGATGAACTCCCCAGGTCAGTAGGTGCCCGATATGCTACTGGAGAAGAGCGGAGAAATAACTGCAGAAAGAATGAAGACGTGGAGCCAAGACAAAAACAACACACAGTTATGGATGTGACCAGTGATGGAAGTAAAGTCCGATGCTATAAAAAACAACATTGCATGGGAACCTGGAATGTTAGGTGCATGAATCAAGGCAAATTGGAAGTGGTCAAAGAGGAGATGGTAAGAATGAACATCAACATTTTAGGAATCAGTGAACTAAAATGGACTGCAATGGGTGAATTTAATTCAGATGACCATTATATCTAGTATGTCTGCAAGAATCCCTTAGAAGAAATGGAGTAGCCTCATAAGTCAAGAAAAGAATCCAAAACGTAGTTTTTGGGTACAGTCTTTAAAATGACAGAATGATCTCTGTTCCTTTCCAAGGCAAACCATTCAATATCACCATAATCCAAGTCTATGCCCCAACCAGAAACGCTGAAGAAGCTGAAGTTGAATGGTTCTATGAAAACCTATAAGGCCTCCTAGAACTAATACCAAAAGAAATGTCCTTTTCATTATAGGGGACTGGAATGCAAAAGTAGGAAGTCAAGGGATACCTGGAGTAACAGACAAATTAGGCCTTGGAGTACAAAATGAAGCAGGGCAAAGGCTAACAGAGTTTTGCCAAGAAAATGTACTGGTCATAGCAAACACCCTCTTCCAACAACATGAGACAAGACTCTACACATGGACATCACCAGATGATCAACACCAAAATCAGATTGATTATATTCTTTGTAGCCAAAGATGGAGAAGCTCTATACAAAAACAAGACCAGGAGCTGACTGTGGCTCAGATCATGAACTCTTTATTGCAAAATTCAGACTTAAATTAAAGAAAGTAAGGGAAACCACTAGACCATTCAGGTATGACCTAAATCAAATCCCTTACAATTATATAGTAGAAGTGACACATAGATTCAAGGGATTAGATCTGATAGATAGAGGGCCTGAAGAACTATGCATGGAGTTTCATGACATTGTACAGTAGCCAGTGATCAAGACCAAGAAAGAGAAATGCAAAAGGCAAAACAGCTGTCTGAGGAGGCCTTACAAATAGCTGAGAAAAGAAGAGAAGTGAAAGGCAAAGGAGAAAAGGAAAGATATACCCATCTGAATGCAGAGTTCCAAAGAATAGCAAGGAGAGATAAGAAAGCCTTCCTCAGTGATTAATGCAAAGAAATAGAAGAAAACAATAGAATGGGAAAGACTAGAGATCTCTTCAAGAAAATTAGAGATACCAAGGGAACATTTCATGCAAAGATGGGCACAATAAAGGACAGAAATGGTATGGACCTAACAGAAGCAGAAGATATTAAGAAGAGGTGGCAAGAATACACAGAAGGACTATACAAAAAAAGATCTTAATGACCCAGATAACCCCAATGGTGTGATCACCCACCTAGAGCCGGACATCCTGGAATGCGAAGTTATGTGGGCCTAAGCATCACTACGAACAAAGCTAGTGGAGATGATGGAATTCCAGCTGAGCTCTTTCAAATCCTAAAAGATGATGCTGTGAAAATGCTGCACTCAATATGCCAGCAAATTTGGAAAACTCAGCAATGGCCACAGGACCAGAAAAAGTCAGTTTTCATTCCAATCCCAAAGAAAGGCAATGGCAAAGAATGTTCAAACTATTGCACAATTAAAGTAATGCTCAAAATTCTCCAAGCCAGGCTTCAACAGTACATGAACTGTGAACTTCCAGATGTTCAAGCTAGATTTAAAAAAGGCAGAGGAACCAGAGATCAAATTGCCAACATCTGTTGGATCATTGAAAAAGCAAGAGAGTTCCAGAAAAACACCTACTTCTGCTTTATTGACTATGCCAAAGCCTTTCACTGTGTAGATCACAACAAACCATGGAAAATTCTTAAACAGATGGGAATATGAGACCAGATGACTTGCCTCCTGAGAAATCTGATGCAGATTAGGAAGCAACAGTTATAACTGGACATGGAACAACAGATTGGCTCCAAATCTGGAAAGGAGTACGTCAAGGCTGTATATTGTAACCCTGCTTATGTAACTTATATGCAAAGTACGTCATGCAAAATGTTGGGCTGGATGAAACACAAGCTGGAATTAAGACATCTGGGAGAAATATCAATAACCTCAAATATGCAGATAACCCCACCCTTATGGCAGAAAGCAAAGAAGAACTAAAGAGCCTCTTGATGAAAGTGAAAGAGGAGAGTGAAAAAGTTGGCTTAAAACTGAACATTCAGAAAACTAAGATCATGGCATCTGGTCCCATCCCTTCATGGCAAATAGATGGGGAAACAGTGAGAGACTTTATTTTTGGGGGCTCCAAAATTACTGCAGATAGTGACTACAGCCATGAAATTAAAAGATGCATGCTCCTTGGAAGGAAAGCTATGACCAACCTAGACAGCATATTAAAAAGCAGAGACATTACTTTGCCAACAAGTCCGTTTAGTCAAAGCTATGGTTTTTCCAGTAGTCATGTATGGATGTGAGAGTTGTACTATAAAGAAACCTGAGTACTAAAGAATTGATGCTTTTGAACTGTGGTCTTGGAGAACACTCTTGAGAGTCCCTTGAACTGCAAGGAGATCCAGCCAGTCCATCCTAAAGAAAATCAGTCCTGAAAATTCATTGAAAGGGCTGATGCTGAAGCTGAAACTCCAATACTTTGGCCATCTGATGGAAGAACTGACTCCTTTGAAAAGCCCCTGATGCTGGGAAATACTGAAGGCAGGAAGAGAGGGGGCTGACAGAGGATGCGATGGTTGGATGTCATCACTGACTCACTGGACATGAGTTTGAGCAAGCTCCAGGAGTTGGTGAAGGACAGGGAAGCCTGGTGTGCTGCAGTCCATTGTGCTGCAAAGAGTCAGACATGACTAAGCAACTGAACTGAACTAGGTCATGAAGGCAGAACCCTCACGAGTGGGATTAGCACTCATAAACGAAAGCCCAGAAAGCTCTCATTCCTTCCTCAATATGAAGACACAGAGAGACAGAGGTGACCTATGAACCAGGAATCAGGCCCTTACCAGATACCAAATCTTCCACTGCCTCAATCTCGGTCAACCCAGCCTCCACAACTGTGAGAGACAGCTGTTGTTCAAACCACTGGGTCTGCGGTTTTCTGTGATAGCAGCCGGAACTATGACACGCCATGTCATCCTTTGCAACATTTTTCCTACAGGAAAATTTACTGCAAGGTTCAAATCACCTACCTCAGAAATGAATTTCTAGAATATAATTCATTTGTAAACTGCATTTCTCAAGGGTTCCTCTAACTGACCCAATTCACTCTCTTAAAAAAATATTAAGAAATTTCCCCATATTATTATTATGTCTTCTGCTAAGACACGTCACCCACTGAGGCATGTCATGGACTCTCACAAAAACAATAAATCCTAATTATATTTCGTCTCTTCACCGAGGCACTGGTCACCTCCTTTTTTTTGAAGCATTAGATCAGCCAGGTAAAAGCAGTAAAACCCTGACTTGAGAAACATAAAAATGAAGACAAATTTCCTAACTCTTGCTTTCTCCTCCTAACTCTTACGCACTAACTAAGCACGTTATTTTATTCTCTCTCTTCCTCAGTTTCCTCGGCAATGGAATGGGGATAATAATGGTCTTACTTTATAGATTTTTTAAAATGGGGATTTAAAAACCAGAAACACAGAAGGCTTCTAAACAGAGAAAAAGGCTGGTAGCAGATACATAAGAACTAATCAGGAAAATAAGATGGTGCTTGTTATTCTTCACATCATCATCATCACGATCACAATGGAGATGGTTTTGGTCAGAAGAAAAGCCAACTTTAAAATCATCACGCGTTGTTGGCCCTGGCGGCCAAGGTTGGCCTTTTGGACAAAGCAGACATAACTGGACATGAGGCCCAGCCCACGCTACGTTGCTCGGCCTGGGGAGCCACCAGCAAGCTCACCTTCATCACGTCGTTGTACCCGCCCTGCACAGCCACATGCAGCGGGGCCATCATGCTGCAGTTTCGGAGGTTTGGGTTGGCTCCTTTGCGAAGAAGAAACTTAACACTTTCCACCTGGTTTTTTCCTGCGGCCCAGTGCAGCGGGGTATTTCCATAATCATCCATCACATTCAGTACTAGAAAAAGACACCAAAATACAGGTGAGATATTGCTTGGATTGTACTTGGCACCTACTGCATGCCTATTTACTGCAAAGCTCGGTGCCAAGTGCCATGGTAGAGGCTTCACCTTCTTTAGGAAAAATAAAAAGATAGCTTCAGTTCTCAAAAACATCTAACAGACACCTTTGGGGATGCATGTCAGTGACGGCACTGACTTTGTCAAATGAGTTAGTTGTCAATCTGTAGGATCCATAGGAAATAGGTCTTCCTATTGCTACATGCTTTTATCTGTACTATGAATTTGGGGATTTGTTGCAAAGCATTGAGTTTATATAAAAGTAACAATTTTACACCAGGCAACTCTAAGTTCCATGCAACCATTATTTCATCCAACCCTCTGATAGCTCACAAGGGGCCATGACCATTTTTCAGAAAGATGAGGACTAGAGAGGTTCAAAATCCTGCCAACATTATGCAGCCAGTAAGGAGCTCTGTAAGCTGACTCAGTTCTTTGAATCTCAGTTTTCTCATGTTCAAATTTGGTGGAAGGAAGGAAAGAGGGGAGGGAAGAAGAGGAGGGAGCATAACATAGATACACCTTGCAATATTTTTAGGAGAAGAATATCAAATTATGTCCTTAAAGATCTTAATGGAGTGTTTGGCCTTTAGCAATGGTTCAAAAAAATGTTAATGAGAAAAAAGATGCACCACTAACAAACACAAGACTGGAATTAGAGCTTGTGCATCTTGATGCCATACATGGTTTCGACATATTTCTACAATATATCGTTGTATTATTTACCCTGTGATTAGCATGCCCTTTGACACTGCAGGATTTACTTTATATCTGCTCTAAAATAGACACAACTGTCTGTTTTATCAACCATTTTAATTGGTGGTAGTATATTTTTATGTCTGAAGAGAAGGGAAAAGAGCTCATTCATAAATATGACTTAAGGACCACCTACAATGCCTGTAATCATGCTGCAGCCATATTTCTCATTTCTCTTCTTTTTAACATTTATCTCCCCACTATCTTCTCTCAGTCACTCCAGTGCCTCATTTTCAACCACACACACACACACACACACACACAGAGTCTCTCTCTCTCTCTCACATACTCACACACATCCCTTGACCATTCTGTCTGATCAAGATCAAGCACCACACTCAACATTTTATTTAGCACCAAACCTCATGAAACCATGGCCAAAACTTACAAACTCCCACTCATCAATTAAATAACTTGAATTTGGCTTTTACCACCATTGCTTTTCATAAATCACTTTTACAGAGGTCAGGAGGCCTTCTAATGTCAAGGTTATTGTGTCTCCTTTCTATGTGATCTCTTTGTGGTACCTGAGCCTTCTGACTGATCTCTCCCTTGGCTCATGTGCCATCAATCTCACACATCACTGTCTTCACCATCATTTTTCTGGCTTTTCCTCTGCCCTCTGACCCTGAGCATTGGTGTTTTACCCTTAGCCACCTTCACTGGCAATTCTATGGTCTTCTAAAGGATTTTCATGCATTTACACAATTTGAGCTACTTCTTATGCAATGCTGGCCCTGTGGTGTGACCCTTTCCTTCTACATTTTTGGTCTACTAGACACAAGGTATTAGGCTACAAGTCTACTAGAAATTTTCAAGTGGATGTCCCCTGGGCCTTTTAAACTCAGTATGACCATATTTAAATTATCTCCTCACAGTCACTTTTCTTCTGTTTTCTTATAAACCTTCTTTTCCAGATGGCTAGACTATTCATCTAATCCCTAAATTAAGAATGTCAACATCAGTCCACCTTTTCATCACTTACTCATTACACTCAATCTTTATGAAGCACTTTCCACTCTACATGTGAAATAGCCCCGGAATCTCTCCCTTTCTCCTTATTCCAATCTCAAAACCCTAGGAGATGCTCAACTTCTCTTTACTACTAAAACAGCTTTTTAACTGACCTCCATCTTACCGTCAATAATAATGGTCTTATTACACCACCTCACTGCTGAAATCTCTGTGTCACCCCTCTTCCTTATCAACTACAGCTGAGTTTCTCAAAGAAGGCTGGGGGCTCAAGGCTGGGGAGGATGTGACATCTTCTTGGGGTGTCAATTTTATTGACACGATAAGGGTGGCACTAGAGGTAAAGAACGCACCTGCCAATGCAGGAGACATGAGAGATGCGTGTTCGATCTCTGGGTTGAGAACACCCCCTGGAGAAGGACATGGCTAGCTCTTCTACTGTTCTTGCCTGGAGAATCCCATGGACAGAGGAGCCTGGTAGGCTATAGTCCATAGGGTCCCAAAGAGACAGACACAACTGAAGTGACTTAGGATGTGCACCAGCGAGCGAGCAATTTAAGTATGTGATGACCTCAGTGGAAACAGTATATAAGAATACATGAAATATACATGATTTTTTATGATCTATCATGCAATTGCAAAGAAAATCTGCACTGGCAGTGGGCTGTCCCAGATTCCTGCACCGTCCTCTGCAGTATTTCTGTGGAAAAGATTAAAGAGCATTGGCACATTCCTGAGTGAGACATTCAGGCCCTTTATAATCTGGAACTAACTGACGCTCCAGAATCACTTCATTCCACTTTTTCCAAATGAGTCTAATGAGATGATGAAATACCCAGCACCAGCTGTAAAGTTCTGTTACCTTCACAGGAGGACTCACTGACAATCATCTCCATCAGCTCCACTTGACCTTCTTCTGCAGCATGGTGCAAAGAGGAGGCATTCACATCATCATATTTTTTTACTCTCTTGTGTATCTTCACAAAGTTTTGTAAACCACATTTGTTTCCCTCGAACACCACCTAGAAGTATATACAAAATTGTTACCTTAAATAAGCATATATAAAACTTATTAGTATGATAAGTTCATTGTCAAAAGATTATCATCCAAACTAGTTCTTGTGCTTATGATAAAGTAAACAAATTTTTTTCTGAAGAACACAAAATCTTTAGACATATAGAGCATGCCCCAGAGCATACATGCTCAGCTGTTGTTTGACTCGTTGTGACCCTATGGACTGTAGCCTGCCAGGCTCCTCTGTCCATGGGTTTTTCCAGACAAGAATACTGGAGTGGGTAGCCATTTCCTACACCAGGAGACCTCCTGAACCTAGGAATCGAACCTGTGTCTCCTTAATTGGCTGGCTGATTCTTAGACATGTAGAAAGAAAGTGAAAGTATTAGTCACTCAGTCATGTGTGACTCTTTGAGGCCCTCTGGACTGTAGTCCACCGACCTCCTCTATCCATGGAATTCTCCAGGCATGAACACTGGAGTGAGTAGCCATTCCCTTCTCCAGGAGATCTTCCTGACCCAAGGATCGAAGCCGGGTCTACAAATGCTTTCACATCGATAAGCACATTAAATAAATAATTTGATTTTCTGATCCCAAACCTGTATATGCTGTAGAAATAAAGGCCTTGAGAAGAGTTTGGAAGTAAATGTAATAGATGTGAGCTGAGAAGAAAGTAAGTAGAGTGAAAACATAGAAGCATTGTTTCTTCCAGGTGAAAAATGTACTGAAACCACAGCATAAGGGATTCTGGTTGATGAAAAAAGATTTTCATGAATGCAAGGAGTAAAAGTAGAAACTAAATTACTGCCCTTTCTTTGGCCTTCCTGCCGATAGTCAGTTCCCACCCAATGTGTTCCTAGGTAATGGAGATAGAATCATATTGAAGGATGGTCATGTAAGTCTCTTGGTCAGTTATCTAGAACAGCTGCCTAATTTCCTCTGGGAATGAACTATCTCCCCTCTTTTGACCACTGGGACTCTGAGCCAGGCCAAGTCAGGTCAGGTGCAGTGCCTCATGGTTCTCTGCAGCCAGGAAGGGCTAGCATTTAGTTTAGTTCAGTTCAGTTCAGTTGCTCAACTGTGTCTGACTCTTTGCGACCCCATGGACTGCAGCATGCCAGGCTTCCCTGTCCATCACCAACACCCAGAGCTTGCTCAAACTCATGTCCATCAAGCTGGTGATGCCATCCAACCATCTCATCCTCTGTCATCTCCTTCTCCTCCTGCCCTCAATCTTTCCCAGCATCAGGGTCTTTTCCAATGAGTCAGTTCTTCACAGCAGGTGACCAAAGAACTTGAGCTTCAGCCTCAGCATCAGTCCTTCCAATCAATATTCAGGACTGATTTCCTTTAGGATGGACTGGTTTGATTTTGCAGTCCAGGGGCCTCTCAAGAATCTTCTCCAACACCACAGTTCAAAAGCATCAATTCTTCAGCACTCAGCTTTCTTTATAGTCCAACTCTCACATCCATACATGACTGCTGGAACAACCGTAGCTTTGACTACACGGACCTTTGTTGGCAAAGTAATATCTCTGCTTTTTAATATGCTGTCTGGGTTTGTTGTGGCTTTTCTTCCAAGGACAAGTGTCTTTTAATTTCATGGCTGCAGTCACCATCTGCAGGGATTTTGGAGCCCCCTAAAATTAAATTCTCTCACTGTTTCCACTATTTGTGTACTTACTTACCACCAGAGATCAAGACACTGAGAGGTTACATTGTTTGCCCAAAGGCACACAGTAAGGAACGAAGTTAGAATTTGAATGGAAGGTACATGGAATGCAGATTTTGCCTGACTGATGAATGCCAAAAATCCAACATACAGTGGAGACTGAAGTTGTGATAGAGAAACTGTATGATAAAGTCTCCAGATCATAAGAACAAACTTTGCAGGATAAGTTCCATAAGTCTTGGGCATAGTTGGCAGTTGTCACTGGCCTGGAAAAGTATGATTCCAAACAGACATTAATGTCCACTGATGTCAGGGGAGGAGCAATAACTTTCTAGAAGATGTAAATTTTCTCTAAGGTTTGTTTTCTTCCTGCTCTTTATATTCTTTATTATAACTGCACTAAAGATGACTTATCATGGATGACAGTATATCTCTTCCTTGTGAAATTTCAAGGTGTTGATGTTCTGCTTTTGATTCATTCTCACAAGGTATGAAATTTCCAAATTTACACATATTCAGTAATAAATTTTAAATGAGCTCTTCACAGAAGTAGGCTCTTTTTCAATGTCTCACCCCATCAAAGGAAGTGTTTACCTGACTCCATTAGGAAGTATTATAGCACTTGAAATTGATATGTTCTTCCAGTAATAATAAAGGAATTCTCTCATTTACCCCACAGTGTCAAAAAGAGCAATTTACAGGTCTACTCACTGATGTGCAGTCAACACAAACCCAATTACACACTCTTTGACAGCCAGCCCTGGGTTCAGAGGCTCATGAGGTACTGCTGAGTCCACAATGATAACAAAGCATCTAATTATTTTATACAAGCTCATCAGATGTGCTGTGTGAATTTAGTTCACGGCATGTTACCTAGGCTTCGAAGAGATTTCTTTAAAGAAAGTACTGAAAGTCAAGGATGTCATCTGGACAAGTTATTACATATTCAGTCAATATAGTTTTCTACTATCACAGGGCCACTTCAGATTCTTTCAGATTCTGAACTCTATGACTAGATATAGAATGTAACAGACTAGATCACGCTTGTTGTCGTTCAGTCGCTAAGTTGTGTCTGACTGTTTGTGACCCCCATGGCCTACAGCAGGCCAGGCTTCTCTGTCCTTCACGGTATCTCAGTTTGCTCAAATTTGTGTCCGTTGAGTAGATGACACTCTATTAACCATCTTATCCTCTGCCTCCCCCTTCTTCTCCTGCCCTCAATCTTTCCCAGCATCAGGATCTTTTCCAATGGGTTGGCTCTTCACATCAGGTGGCCAGAGTATTGGAGCTTCAGCTTCAGCATCAATGATTATTCAATATTCCAATGAATATTCAGGGTTGATTTCCTTTAGGATTGATTGGTTAGTTCTCTTATTAGGTTTAAAGAAGCTAATTCTGAGTCCTTTAAACTAGAGGTATCAAATACACCTATTTTAGGTTGTTTTAATGAAATATATATATGCAGTATGAGGCAAAAAGGAAGGAAATTATTACAATGAGAAATTTTAACAAATGGGAGATTATAACTATGAGAAGTAAGTAAGTGAGGTAAGTGTTAGTCACTCAGTCGTGCCCAACTCTATGCAATCCCCCAATGAACTGTAGCCTGCCAGGCTCCTCGGTCCATGGAATTCTCCAGGCAAGAATACTGAGTAGTTAGCCATTTCCTCCTCCAGGGGATCTTCCCGACTCAAGGATTGAACCCAGGTCTCCTGCATTGCAGGTGGATTCATTACCGTCTGAGCCACCAGGGAAGCCCATATCAATGAGAAATTAAGGCCAAATGCTGACGTATTAACTCCCTTGAAAGAAAGTGATTGGAAAAGATTAAAAGCATCAGTCAGATGATTCATATTCCACATTTCTAATCTTCTAAGTTTTCTGCCATACTTCAATTTTGTCAGGAGTCCTAAGATATTGTGTGTGCATGCTGGAGAAAATATTGTACACCATGTCTTCTTAATGAGGAAAGTTAAGAACTCTCCAGAGTGCTACATGTATTTGTTTGTAACTAGTCTCACTGCTGAGATTTCTACAGGATGATTTAAAGTCCAATCCCAAAGAAAGGCAATGCCAAAGAATGCTCCAACTACTGCACAATTGCACTCATCTCACACACTAGCAAAGTAATGCTCAAAATTCTCCAAGCCAGGCTTTAACAATATGTAAACCGTGAACTTCCAGATGTTCAAGCTGGTTTTAGAAAAGGCAGAGGAACCAGAGATCAAATTGCCAACAGCCACTGGATCATCAAAAAAGCAAAAGAGTTCCAGAAAAACATCTATTTCTGCTTTATTCACTATGCCAAAGCCTTTGACTGGGTGGATCACAATAAACTGTGGAAAATTCTGAAAGAGATGGGAATACCAGACCACCTGACCTGCCCCTTGAGAAACCTATATGCAGGTCAGGAGGCAACAGTTAGAACTGGACATGGAACAACAGACTGGTTCCAAATAAGAAAAGGAGTACATCAAGGCTGTATATTGTCACGCTGCTTATTTAACTTCTATGCAGAGTACAGCATGAGAAATGCTGGGCTGGAAGAAGCACAAGCTGGAAGCAAGATTGCCGGGACAAATATCAATGACCTCAGATATGCAGATGACACCACCCTTATGGCAGAAAGTGAAGAGGAACTCAAAAGCCTCTTGATGAAAGTGAAAGAGGAGAGTGAAAAAGTTGGCTTAAAGCTCAACATTCAGAAAATGAAGATCATGGCATCTGGTCCCATCACTTCATGGCAAATAGATGGGGAAAGAGTGGAAACAGTGGCAGACTTTACTTTGGGGGGCTCCAAAATCACTGCAGGTGGTGATTGCAGCCATGAAATTAAAAGACGCTTACTCCTTGGAAGGAAAGTTATGACCTACCTAGATAGCATATTGAAAAGCAGAGACATTACTTTGCCGACTAAGGTCCGTGTAGTTAAGGCTATGGTTTTTCCAGTGGTCATGTATGGATGTGAGAGTTGGACTGTGAAGAAAGCTGAGCACCAAAGAATTGATGCTTTTGAACTGTGGTGTTGGAGAAGACTCTTGAGAGTCCCTTGGACTGCAAGGAGATCCAACCAGTCCACCCTAAAGGAGATCAGTCCTGGGTGTTCATTGCAAGGACTGATGCTGAAGCTGAAGCTCCAATACTTTGGCCACCTCATGTGGAGTTGACTTGTTATAAAAGACCCCGATGCTGGGAGGGATTGAGGGCAGGAGGAAAAGGGGACGACAGAGGATGAGATGGTTGGATGGCATCACCGACTCAACGGACATGAGTTTGCGTGAACTCCGGGAGTTGGTGATGGACAGGGAGGCCTGGCGTGCTGTGATTCATGGGGTAGCAAAGAGTCGGAGATGACTGAGCAACTGAACTGAACTGAACAAAATAAAATATATAAATCCCTCAATCTACAAGCTTAACTGTGGTTTTCAAAAGCCTTGGATAACCTAAATGCTTGTGCTCGATTTAGGCAAGAAAACTAAACAAAGACAAATTAAAACACAAAGAAAGTAAGTTTGAGACACTGTATTGCAGAATTCCTTCACTAATTATCTCTAGAAAACACAGACCACATTGATAAGTAAAGAAAGTACATTCGGTGTGATTTTCAAAATTTAAAAAAATTTTCCAGTCCCTTAATGTTAATTCCAAAGACGCTATCCTAGTGTTTGACCTTCACTTAGAACTTCATTTCTTTGTATTAAGCTAAAAGACGATAGTTATTATACTAATATTAAAGAGGAGGAAAAGTATTTAATCTGGATTTAATCTGGATGCACCTTGGGAGGCTTGGTTTGTGGTTTTATGTAATTTTCTATGCATGTCTGACTCACAAGCAGGATTAAAAACACTGTCTATTCACCTAACCTATTTAGAGGGCAACTTGGCAATTTCTACCAAAATTAAGCCCATAGGTGACTTTTGATCCTACTAGGCCTTTAACATATTCATTAAGGTACTGTAGACAGAGGAAGCCATATCTACACCCACAGACAATCACGTGTGTGTGTAATAGCAAAACAAAACAAACACACACGTGCTGGTCTGGTAAAGCATGACACATTAATACAAGGGAATATTATAAAGCTGCTAAGAAGAATGAGATACATCTCCAGCAGCTGATTTTGAAAGTATTCTAAAATATATTCCATGAGCAAATCAAAGTGTACATGGTTTCACCATGCAAAGAGATTTGTGGTGGCCTTGGAGAGAGCTTTTAACTCTTTTAACGTTTAAAAAGAGATGCTTCCTCCTACTGACAACGCGAGGCATCCAGCGATGTGTTTTCTGAGCATCCGACAGCCTCTGCCCTCAGCGCCATCAGCCAGCAACCTGAGCTGGTGCAGCCTTTTGGTCAGAGCGACTTTGGAATCCGCAAAAGAAACAGAAGCCCCATTCTAGCCGTTGGGACCCCGGAAGACCACCTACCTAGCTTCGAAGGGTCTCCTCCCTCAAAGTCCCTTCCGACTGACTGCCCTGACTGCCCCAGCCACTGGAGAGGGCCGTCCTCCCAATCCCTGCAACACCTCACTGTTAGGTTCTGCTTCCATTTCCCTCCGCGAGAGAAGCGTGCTTCCGAACGCCAAACTCGTGAGTAGCTAGCTCTCCGACCGCCAGATTCAGCCATCTAGCTGTTTGGTTCTAAAGAAAATCTATAAAAAGGAGAACAGCACACACTCCAAAACTGGTTCCGATTTTGGACCCAGGCAGTTGCGGCCAAACGCTGGCGGTACTTTGGGGGTAGGTCTCCCCACGCTACAGCTGCCCACCACAAGCAAAAGCAGGGTGAACAAACAAGCAGACAGGGAGGATAAAGCCGGCACCAACCGGCGGGCGCCTTTTAAGAACCCGACTCCCCGAGCTCCCCACTTCCCGAGGTGCACACTGGACCGCACGCACACCCCGATGCAGACAGCCCCCACCTGGCCGGGTCCTCCCATCCCGGGGCTGCCCGCTAGGAAGCTTCGAGTCGAGGAGGGTAAAGTTAGGAAGAGCCGACCCGCGCCCGGACTTGAGAGCGCGCCCGCCCGGGTACCTTGAAGTCATTGCTGTTGTCCTTGTGGTCCTCGACGCCCAGGCAGACGAAGTCCCGGGGCTCCTTCTTCTCCCCGGGGCGCAGCATCTTCCTCAGGCTTCGCCTCATTGACCACGCCCCGGACGCCCCCTGCGGCAGCTGCTCCCCACCGGCGCGGGCACCTAGGGCGAGACGGTCGCGGTGAGCCGGCGCCGGGCGCGGCCTGGGCGCTGGGGGCGCGCGCGCCGCTGGGGTCCGCGCCGGAGCTCCGAGCTCTCCCGCACCCGGCGGTCCCCGGGAGAAAAGAGGTTTGCTCTGCGTGAGGCCGGGAGGACTTCTGGCCAGAGTTGCCCGGCTCAGGCTACTTGTAGGGCAGGAAGCAGGAGGGGCGCATGGAAGGGTGGGGACGCGCCATCGTGTCCACGCGCGGCCAGGGCGAGGCCGCGCCACGTGTGTCCCCCGGGCGGTAAGCGCGACTGGCCCGTCCCGGCTGCAGCAGCGCACCCTTGAGTCTAGGTGTCGTATCAGAGTGTCTCCACGGAATCTAGACTTGTAATAAAAACCCTGAGAGCCCAGTGCTGTCCTGCAATCACAGAGAAAAGAAGGGGGAAGCAGGGGGACGGACGGGGGAGGGAATGACAAGAGGGTGGCTGGCTACACTGGGAAGATGTTTATTTTCCTATTATTGAAATATTTTTTAATTCACATATTTATTTAAAAAAGAAGAAAATCACAATACTCAGACCATTCTTAAAGTGGGACAGTCAACTCATGTAAAATGGGTGTAAATCAAAAGAATACCCTAGAATTTGAGGCATTGTGTTCTAAGGCTTCCAATTTTGAGATCAGTCCTGGCTTCTTGGACACTAAAGCAGAAAGTTGTTACACTTTTTAATAAAAGGCTTTTAGTAGAGTCTTATTTCTATGCAATGCAGTATTGACAGACCTCTGTATTCTCTCTCTTCCTGGCACATAGTATTACATACAGTTTTGAAGTAATGATGATGTTTACAACAAGTTTGGGGGGAATGTTTCATAGATCCTTTAAGTTATAAATACTACACAATGTCAAGATTGTGAGATCTGACAGCTTTGCCTTCAAGAGTACTAAACTGTGAAACTTGTCATATTATGATTAAGGAAGACTTGGAGTGTTCATTGATGTTTAAGATTTTAATATTTCTAAAGGCCATTACAGTGACCTGGATATCTGCTGAAGCCAAACTTAACATTTTGCTTTGTTTTGTTTTTAACAAAAAACTGTTTCAAATAAATCCTATTTCAACACAGTGAAAAAAAAGTTTGTTGTGAGACTTCTCTGTCAGTCCAGTGGTTAAGACTCTGGGCTTCTAATGCAAGGGCCCTGTGTTTGATCACTGGTGGGGGTACTAAGCTCTCATATACCATGTGGCAAAACCTAATTTTAAAAATAAATGAACAGGTTTATTTGTTTTCCCAGCTAAAAGTCACCAGGCTTCAGCTTACTGTGTCTGCACCATTGTAGAAGGCTCTTTGAGCTGGAGAGGTTTTTAGAAAAACTTAGCTTTCCAAAAGAAAAGAAAGTGACAGTTGGTCGCACAGTCGTGTCCGATTCTTTGTGATCCCATGGACTGTAGCCTGCCAGGCTCCTCTGTCCATGGAATTCTCCAGGCTAGAGTACTGGAGTGGGTGACCATTTCCTTCTCTAGGGGATCTTTCCAACCCAGGCATCGAACCTGGTCTCCTGCATTGCAGGCAGATTTTTTTTAACCAGCTGAGCTACTAGGGAAGAAAAGGGGAGTGATTAAATCCTAGCAGTGGGCTGAGGGATTAGAAGTCACTTTGAACCTCTGGCCCCATTTCCTGTGCATAACAATACTAATCCCCTCAGGGATTGGTGTTTCAGCAGGGCTAATAAAATGACTGTTAGATTATACAAGAAATCATGATGACTAGTGTCCACTTGTTTACCCTCAGCACTGTTTGAAGAGGCTTATCTTCATGGGCCAGTGCTGAGTTTATTAATCAACAGAGCTGGTGTAGTTGTGGAGTGGAAGGTGTCTACTCTCTGTGAGAGAAGTTAGTTTTACATCTACCTACAAATAATATAGCCACTGAAACTGTGTTTGCCATACGTTGCCACTATGTTTGGGCCACAAGTTTAGAAAGAAAAAACTTCCTTCCAAAGCTAATTACTCTGCACAGCCTTGAATTTAACTGACAGTCTTACAGCAGTTGGGGAGCTTCTCAGGTGGCACAGTGGTAAAGAATCTGCCTGCCAGTACAGGAGACACAAGAGACAGGAGTTTGATCCCTGGGTTCAGAAGATCCCCTGGAATAGGGAATGGCAACCTGCTCCAGTATTCTTGCCTGGAAAATTCCATGGACAGAGGAGCCTGGGAGGCATAGGGTCCCAAAAAGTCAGACATGACTGAGCACTCGCCCTCTTTTAAACACTCTGGATTGTCATAGTCACCTGTAATCTCCAGACCCTAATATAAGAGCCCTGTGGACCCAAGACCTGACAGAGAGCAGGCCCTGAATAAAGGTTTGTTGACTGCTTACCCTGCAGGCTACACTGGGGAGAATTTAAAGGCAATGCCAAAGAATGTTCCAACTACTGCACAGTTGCACTCATCTCACATGTTAGCAAAGTAATGCTCAAAATTCTCCAAGCCAGGCTTCAACAGTACGTGAACCGTGAACTTCCAGATGTCCAAGCTGAATTTAGAAAAAACAGAGGGGCCAGAGATCAAATTGCCAATATCTGTTGGATCATCAAAAAAGCGAGAGTTCCAGAAAAAATCTGCTTTATTGACTAGGTCGAAGCCTTTGACTATGTGCATCACAACAAACTGTGGAAAATTCTAAGAGATGGGAATACCAGACCACCTGACCTGCCTCCTGAGAAATCTGTATGCAGGTCAAGAAGCAACAATTAGAACTGGACAGGGAACAACAGACTGGTTCCAAATTGGGAAAGGAGTACATCAAGGCTGTATATTGTCACCCTGATTCTTTAACTTATATGTAGAGTACATCATGAAAAATGCTGGATTAGATGAAGCACAAGCTGGAATCAAGATGGCCAGGGAAATATCAATAACCTCAGATATGCAGATGACACCACCTTTATGGCAGAAAGCGAAGAAGAACTAAAGAGCCTCTTGATGAAAGTGAAAGAGGACAGTGAAAAAGTTGGCTTAAAACTCAACATTCAGAAAACTAAGATCATGGCATATGGTCCCATCAGTTCAATTCAGTTCAGTCACTCAGTCATGTCCAACTCTTTAGGACCCCATGGGCTGCAGCACACCAGGCCTCCCTGTACATCACCGCCTCCCAGAGTTTACTCAAACTCATATCCATTGAATTGGTGATGCCATCCAACCATCTCATCCTCTGTCAGCTTCTTCTCCTCCTGCCTTCAATCTTTCCCAGCATCAGGGTCTTTTCAAACGAATCAGTTCTGCCCATCATCAGGTGGCCAAAGTATTGGAGTTGCAGTTTCACTATCAGTCCTTCCAATGAATATTCAGCGCTGATTTCCTTTAGGATAGACTGGTTGGATCTCCTTGCAGTCCAAGGGACTCTCAAGAGTCTTCTCCATGTTTACCTATGGCTGATTCATGTTGAGGTTTAACAGAAAACAGCAAAATTCTGTAAAGCAATTATCCTTCAATAAAAAATAAATTAATTAAAAAAAAAGTCTTCTCCAATACCACAGTTCAAAAGCATCAATTCTTCGGCACTCAGCTTTTTTTATAGTCCAACTTTCACATCCATACGTGACTACTGGGAAAACCATAGCTTTAACCAGACAGACCTCTGTTGGTAAAGTAATGTCTCTGCTTTTTAATATGCTGTCTAGGTTGGTCATAGCTTTTCTTCCAAGGAGCAAGCGTCTTTTAATTTCATGAGTGCAGTCACCATCCACAGTGATTTTGGAGCCCCTCAAAATAAAGTCTGTCACGGTTTCTATTGTTTCCCCATCTATTTGCCATGAAGTGATGGGACCAGATGCCATCATCTTCGTTTTCTGAATGTTGAGCTTTAAGCCAACTTTTTCACTCTCCTTTTTCACTTTCATCAAAAGGCTCTTTAGTTCTTCTTCACTTCCTGCCATAAAGGTGGTGTCATCTGCACATCTGAGGTTATTGATATTCCTCCCAGCAGTCTTGATTCCAGCTTGTGCTTCATCCAGCCCAGCATTTCGCATGACGTACTCTACATGTAAGTTCAATAAGCAGGGTGACAGTATATAGCCTTGATGTACTCCTTTCCCAATTTGGAACCAGTCTGTTGTTCCATGTCCAGTTCTAACTGGCTCCATCATTTCATGGCAAATAGATGGGGAAACAATGGAAACAGTGACAGACTTTATTTTGGGGGGCTCCAAAATCACTGTGGATGGTAACTGTCACCATGAAATTAAAAGATGCTTTCTCCTTGGAAGAAAAGCTATTACCAAGCTAGACAGCATATTAAAAAGCAGAGACATTACTAGACGAAGGTCTGTCTAGCCAAAACTATGGTTTTTCCAGTAGTCATGTATGGATGTGAGAGTCGGACTATAAAGAAAGCTGAGCACTGAGAGATTGATGCTTTTGAACTGTGATGTTGGAGAACATTCTTGAGAGTCCCTTGGAATGCAAGGAGAGCAAACCAGTCAGTCTTAAAGGAAATCAGTCCTGAATATTCTTTGGAAGGACTGATGCTGTTGCTGAAGCTGAAGCTCCAGCTTCAGCTGATGGGAACCTGATGGGAAGACCTGACTCACTGGAAAAACTTTGACGCTGGAAAAAATTGAAGGCAGGAGGAGAAGGGGACAAGAGAGGATAAGGTGGTTGAATGGCAATACCGACTCTATGGACATGAGTTTGAGCAAGCTCTGGAATTTGGTGATGGACAGGGAAGCCTGGCATGCTGCAGTTTATAGGGTCACAAAGCGGCAATGTGACAGAACAACTGACCTGAACTGAAATTCTTTATTCTAAGAACGACTTCTTACTTAATAGAAGTCTTTATATCCAAAAATTCTATTAAGCAAGTTATTTGCAAGTATAGTCTTAGACCTTGCGGCTTCTTTTTGTTTTCTTAATGCTGTCTGTTAAAAAGCAAAACTTCTAAATTTTGATAAAAATTTAATTTGCTCATCTCATGGATTGTGCACTGTGTGTCACATTTAGAGATGTTTGTCTGCTAAGATTATAAGGTCCTCCTCAGTGTTTTCTTCCAGCAGGTTTATGATTTTAGCTTGTACAAAGATTCATTTTGAGTTAATTTTTGTGTGTGCTGTGAGAGTCGAAAGTTTCTTTTTATTTCATATGAATATTCAGTTGTTACCATTTGTTGAAAAAAACCCTGTATTTTCTTCATAGGTTTAACCGTGGACTACTGTCAAACATCAATTGACCTTAAGTATAGAGACTTGTTTCTGGACTTTCTGTTCTATTCCATTGATAAGATATATTTGTGTTTAAGTCCATACCATACAGTTTTGGTTTCATAGCTTCATGGCAAACTTGAACTCAGATGTTGTAAGTCCTCCAAATCCTACTCTATTTTTCTGTAAATTGTTTTGGCTATTTTAAGTCCTTTGCCCTATAAGTTTAGGATCAGCCCATCAATTTCGTGGAAAAGGTTGCTGAGACTGTGATAGGGATTGCACTGAGTCCATAGATCAGCTTGGTGAGATGTACCACCTTACCATCATCTTCTAATCCATAGTGTGGTGTTTTTATCCATTTACTTAGATCTTTCTTGATTTCTGTCAGCAGCATTTTATAGTTTTCCATGTACAAATCATACACTATTCTTGTTAAATGTATCCTTAAGTATTTTATTGCTATGCTGTGCTTAGTTGCTCAGTTATATCCGATTCTTTGTGACCCCATGGACTGTAGTCCATGAGGGATTTTCATTTTCTTTCTGGGAATATATTTAATGACCAATTCACTTTTATTTTATAGATTTTTTTTATTTTATATTTTTGCTTGAGTAAACTTTGGTGATTTGTTTCTGTTCAGAAATTTGTCTATCTAACTTGCCTATTTCTTGCTGTAAAGTTCATAAAATTCTCTTATAATCCTTTTAATTCTTGTAGAGTTCCCTCTTTCCTTCCTGATTTTGGTGATTTGTGTCATCTGTCTCTTTTCAGAAATAATTTATCAAATTTTTTGATCTTTTCAAAGAAGAAACTTATTAATTGCATTGATTTTTCTCTATAATTTTGATACTTTTTGTTTCACTGTTTTTAAAGATTTTTCTCTTCAATTTTTTTTTTCTGATAGTTTTGGATTTGACTTGATCTTTCTTTACTTCCTCGATATGTAACCTAGAGGCAGTTGATTTTAGAGCTTTCTAATATAAGCATGAGAAACGCTGGGCTGAAAGAAGCACAAGGTGGAATCAAATTGCCAGGAAAAATATCAATAACCTCAGATATGCAATGATACCACCCTTATGGAAGAAAGTGAAGAGGAACTAAAAAGCCTGTTGATGAAAGTGAAAGAGGAGAGTGAAAAAGTTAGCTTAAAGCTCAACATTCAGAAAACCAAGATCATGGCATCTGGTCCCATCACTTCATGGGAAATAGGTGGGGAAACAGGGGAAACAGGGGAAACAGTGGCAGACTTTATTTTGGGGGGCTCCAAGATCACTGCAGATGGTGATTGCAGCCATGAAATTAAAAGACACTTACTCCTTGGAAGGTAAGTTATGACCAACCTAGACAGCATATTCAAAAGCAGAGACATTACTTTGCCAACAAAGGTCCATCTAGTCAAAGCTATGGTTTTTCCAGTAGTCATGTGTAGATGTGAGAGTTGGACTGTGAAGAAACTGAGTGCCAAAGAATTGATGCGTTTGAACTGTGGTGTTGGAGAAGACTCTTGAGAGTCCCTTGGACTGCAAGGAGATCCAACCAGTCCATTCTAAAGGAGATCAGTCCTGGGTGTTCTTTGGAAGGACTGATGCTCAAGCTGAAACTCCAGTACTTTGGCCACCTCATGCGAAGAGTTGACTCATTGGAAAAGACTCTGATCCTGGGAGGGATTGAGGGCAGGAGGAGAAAGGGATTACAGAGGATGAGAGGGCTGGGTGGCATCACCGACTCGATAGACATGAGTTTGGGTGAGCTCCGGGAGGTGGTGATGGACAGGGAGGCCTGGAGTCCTGCGATTCATGGGGTAGCAAAGAATCGGACAGGACTGAGTGACTGAACTGAACTGAACTGAACTGAATATAAGCATTTAAAGCTACAAGATACTTTCTAAGCACTGTTTTAGTTGCATCCAATAAATCCCGTGATTTGTTGTGTTTACATTTGTGGCTACTTCTTTAATTCATAAGTTTTTTTTTTTTGGAAATGTGTGTTTAATTTCCAAGTATTTGGGGTTTTCCCAGATTTCTTTCTGTTGTTTTTGACAATCTGGTTGTGGTCAGAGAAATACTTTGTATGATTTCAGTGCATCTAAATTCAAATGTGAAGTCACCGAGACTTGTTTTATGGATGTCATGTGGTCTCTCCTAGAAACTGTTTCATGTATACTTCCAAAGAATGTGTTTTCTCTTTCTTTTGGTAACGTTTTGCATACTTTAAAGTCCATTTGGTTTATAGCGGTGTTCATGTCTTCCATATTCTTAGTGACTTTTTGTCTACTCTTCTATCAGTTGCTGAGAGAAGAGTATTAAAATCTCCAGTTATAACTGTGTGTGTGCCTGCGTGCTCAGTGATGTCCAACTCTTTGCAACCCTATGGGCTGTAGCCCACCAGTCTCCTCTGCCCATGAAATTTTCCAGGCAAGAATACTGGAGTGGGTTCCCATTTTCTCCTCTAGGGGGTCTTCCCAACCCAGGGATTGAACCCACATCTCCTGCACTGGCAGGCAGAGCCTTTACCACTGCACCACCTAAGAAGCCCCCAGTTAGAACTGTTAATTGTTGGTTTATTCTTTCAGTTTTGTTCAGGATTTACTTCTTTTTGGGTAGCTGTGTGTTCTTAAATGTATGCATATTTGTAATTATTGCTAATCTGTTATATTTCCCCTTTTATTATTATGAAATTTCCTTGTGTTTAGTAATTTTTGTGTGTTAAAGTCTGTTTTGTCTGAGATAGCTATTGCAGATCACCTATGTTTATTGTTTACATGGTAGACCTTTTTGTATCCTTTATGTATCTTTAAAGTGTTTCTAATACATTGTGTCAAGTTAAATCTTGCTCTTTTATCCAATTCCATCTCTGTCTTTTAATTACAATGTTTAACCCATGAAATTAACTGTAATTGTTTCTATGGTGCTGCTGTTTTGATATTTGTTTTCTATGTCTGGTATCTTTCCCTTCTACTCTATTTCTCTTTTACTGACTTCTTTTGTGTTCAACAATTCTTTTAGCAAACTATTTTTATTCTTTGGTAGATTTTTTAATAAGTTATTTTCTTTGTGTAGTGATTACAGTGTTCAGCTTATCACTGTTTACTTCAGGTTGGTACTTATTTAATTCCAGTAAACTATATCAACTTTGTTCCAATACGCTTCCATTTCCCCTCCCATCTTTATACTATTATTGTTATTTGTAATGCATTTATGGATATATACTATATCTATGTATGTTATATAATTCAAAATAAAAGTGTTATAATATTTACCATATTCAGTGCTCCTCATTTCTTCCAGTAGATTTTCATAATAATCTGGTATCATTTTCTTTCAATCTGAAGAACTTCCTTTAGAGTTTCTTGTAAGGCTGTTCTGCTTGAAAAAAAATTATTAATGGATAATTTTTCTGGATGCATAACTTTTATTCAAAAGATTTTTTAAGCACTTTAAATGTTATTGCATTGACCTCCATTGTCTCTGATGGGAAATAATCAAAAAATTTTATTGTTGTTCCTCACTTAAGGTTTTTGTCAATCTCAAAAGTTAATGCTTGTCTATATCTTCCCATTTACAATACAACAGCTTACATTTCTCTCTTGCTGACTATCCCTGTAACCCATATTAATATATCCAGGGTTTTAGTTTCAGATGTAAAAATTAAGCTTTATAAAAGTATTTAGACAATTGTAAATTGTATCATTATTTTTTATATTACTGTTTCTCACAATCTTTATCATTCGTTTTCTTAGAGTCATATGAATTTTTCCTGGATTCCATATATAAGTGATTCTCCTAAAGAAGAAACATTTGTTGAAGAGAAATTGGTGGTAAAAAATTCTAGGCCCTACATGTCTAAAACTTTCCTTATTTTGGCTTCCTATTGGATGATAACTCCAATACTTTGGCCACCTGATGTGGAGAGCTGACTCATTTGAAAAGACCCTGATGCTGGGAAAGATTGAGGGCAGGAAGAGAAGGGGATGACAGAGGATGAGATGGTTGGATGGCATCATGACACAATGGACATGGGTTTGGGTGGATTCCGGTAGTTGGTGATGGATAGGGAGGCCTGGCGTGCTGTGGTTCATGGGGTCACAAAGAGTCGGGCACGACTGAGTGACTGAACTGAACTGATTGGATGATAGTTTTAATAGATAAAAAACTATTTCAAAGTCATTTTCTCTGAAAAATTTATTTATTTTTCTCTTTCATCATTCATTTTTACAGATAAAGTATCTTATATCAATCTGTTTATCATTCATTTCTTGGTAATTTATTTTTCTCTCTGGAATGTTTTAGGATTTTGCTCTTATTCTAAGTGTTATGAAATTTCACCAGTATGTAACTCAGTGAGGCATTTCTATTTCGCCTTGTTCTGAACTCTGTGGTACTTCTAATCGAATGATTTTCTTTGCTCTGGAAAATTGTCTTCCATTTTATTTATTCTCTTCTTTTGTATCTACAACATTAGGTATCTTTTCATGGCAGATAATAGAAAAACACAACCAAAACTGGCTTAACCAATAGTAGAACTGATTGGCTCATAGAACTAAAAAGTCTGCGTTAATGTAGTGTACTAGTGTAAGACTTTGGAGAAGGAAATGGCAGCCCACTCCAGTGTTCTTGCCTGGAGAATCCCAGGGACGGGGGAGCCTGGTGGGCTGCCATCTATGGGGTCGCATAGAGTCGGACACGACTGAAGCGACTTAGCAGCAGTGTAAGACAGATTGATCTGGGACTGAATGTCATCAAAGCTGTTTCTCTCTCCTCTTCTATCTCTTTTTTCATCAAGAAAGAGAAATTTCTCTACTGTTTGAAAGCTCCCACTCTTCCAAGTTTATGACCATTGGTATGATCACTGAGTTTTCCATCAGCTCTATAAAATTTTATGATGTAGTTTTGACCTCCCACCATTCCAGAATCCTTTAACATTTCTAAACTGTTGATTGTATGCATTTTTCTTTTCTTGCTTTCATTTGGATTTTCTCTTTATTAAAAAAGTTTTTTTTATTATTTCACATTTTCAGATAGGAAAGAAAGTAGATGTGTCTCAGACAACTATCTTAATTCAATCACTTTCTCTTATTTTCTCTGTAATTTAAAAAATTTTATCCTGTGTCTGCAAACTTGTGTGGAAATGTCCTTTTTTTTGTTTTTGTTTTTTTTTGTATAGTGCATCTTGAAATGATTAAGTTATATTAGAAAAGAGTTGGGTTTGGGAGGAAGGGGAGAAACTAATATTTAATAAAATTCTACTTCTCACTAGACCATGTCATTAGTTTGGTGACAGCAAAGTCTCAAATGGAAAATTTTGCTTAACACAGATATATAGATGTTATACACATATGTGTGTGTGTTAGTCACTCAGTCGTGTCTCAGTCTTTGCGATCCCATGGACTATAGCTCGCCAGGCTTATCTGTCCATAGAATTCTCCAGGCAACAATACTGGAGTAGGTTGCCATTCCTTTCTCCAGGGGGTCTTCCCCAGCCAGGGTTCAAACCCAGGCCTCCCACATTGTGGGCAGATTGTTTACTGTCTGAGCCACACATACATGCCCAAGCACAGAGACACACAGACACACACACACCATACACATATTACTGTGGACACCTGTGAAATAGTCATCTCTATCAGGAATCAGAGACTATCCATGAGCTTCGATACAGAGAAGCCTGAAGCAGATTCTTCCCTCTCTGCCTCCCAGAAGACCAACTGATAGATACAGATTATCCAAACCAGCCCCATTCCAGGGCCCTTGGCAACTGTGATCTAGAGAGATTATTAGCACAATTAATAAAAATGCAAATCTGATAAGGTTATTTCAAAGGTGAGATATTTTTAAAAAGCTAATTAAGTTGGCCCCCAGACCAAGAAAACCTTGCTAAGAGTCGATTGTGTTTGGGAAATAGTAATTCAAACTTTAGAATAAAGTAAGATATATAAATTTATTTTACTTGTATTCTAGTCCTGTAAATTGTATTCTATAAAGCTTAATCAGATGGTGGGTTAATCTTCATGTTCTGAATTTTTATTTCTAACTATTTAACCTGAAGCAACAGTCAAAATTTAAAATACATTTCCAAGATGTCTCCCATGAAGGAGATAATGGTACATTTCTCATATTAGCACTGTTACTCTATAGGATTTGAAAAGTACAGTTGAAGCTCCCTGATGATTATGAAAAGCCTCTGTGGTACAACTTTACCTGCTATACACTTAATTCATTTATACCAAGGTCATTGTTGACTGGGGCAGTAAAAATACAATAGAAAGCACCTCTGCTACTTACCTTAATAAACTAATATATGAAAATGTCTTATTGAATTTATCTTAAGCTGTTCACACAAATAATATCTGTGGTTCGATGTATTTTCAGTATATAAAAATTTTATTGTTTTATTGTTTTAAGAATACATTCAATTTCCCAGTCTGTAAAGAGAGAAACTTTTTAGATTTCCAAGTCTTAATTAAGCTTCTCAGTAATTCCGGACAACCATAACTCAAACAATTTGAATAATATTATATGTAAAAATGAAGTTTTTACTTCATCCAATTCATGATGGGAGCTAGGCCAGATGCTGTCTATGGGGTCGCACAGAGTCAGACACGACTGAAGTGACTTAGCAGCAGCAGCAGCAGCAACATCAAATATAAAATGAGAACTTACATTCCTTAGAGTTGAAACACCAACTAGCCTTTGAAGTATATAATTAGTATTATCATTATGTTAATTTCTTATATCAGAAAACTTGACTCACCTAACATCTGAAATGTTAGGACATTTAAAAATCTTAAAGTTACAAGATAGTGAATAAAAATCATGCTTACCTTTATTCATGGAAATTGACGTCTTGTACCTGGTGTTACCCAGGTAAAGAGCTGTTCCTTTTCTCCCAGAGTCCGTAGGTTGCACCCACATTTATAGTCGTATATAATTACACAAGGGGTGGTTCATTCTAGGAGTCAATATTGTGTCTTTTTATTAGACTACCTTATATAAATGATGAGTGAACACAAAGTTTTCATACTTTGAGCTTTGAAATTTGATTACTGGCTACTGAAAAGGAGTCACCTGATTTATTATTGCTTAAAGTTTATCTCACTTACTCTTATAATGTAATATCACAAATCAAACTAGTTAAAAGTGGTACCCTCAGGAGAGTTGTTTAGCTTCTGCAGGAAACTAATCACCATCCTTCTACTGAATAAAAGACGGACCACCAAGAAAAGAATATAAAAGTTTGCAGCATTGTCATTCACGTATAAAATGTGCTATATACCAGTAAAATGGGGACAAAACTGAGTTATTCAAGAGAAAATCATCCAAAATAGAATATGACAAATGCCTCATGCCATAAGCGTATATTTGGGTCTGCCATTATTTTAAGAAAAAATTAATTTCTTAAGAAAGTAATTACCAAGATACTTTGTGAAAGCTGTAATATCTTTTAAGTTACACTAGCTTTGTACATCAAATAGGACAACTTGATTGGAGATGGTCCAGCTGCTATGTCCTTTGTTTTCTGTTTCTAATGCATTTTCATTGTCTGTCAATTATTAACTCAGAAACAATTTTTGAGCAGAAAATGTGTACTAGGTAGTATATTAAGATGTCCTAAGGAGCTGAGATCTCCTCAAGAAAATTGGAGATATCAAAGGACCATTTCATGCAAGGATGGGCACGATAAAGGACAGAAACAGTAAGGACCTAATAGAGATTAAGAAGAGATGACAAGAATATACAGAAGAAATATTTTTTAAAAAGGTCTTAATGACCAGGATAATCACGATAGTGTGGTCACTCACCTAGAGCCAGACTCCTGGAGTCTGAAGTCAGGTGGGCCTTTGGAAGCATTACTATGAACAAAGCTAGTAGAAGTGATGGAATTCCAACCGAGCTACTTAAAATTGTAACATGATGCTGTGAAAGTGCTGCATTTAATATGTCAGCAAATCTGGAAAACTCAGCAGTGGCCACAGGACTGGAAAACGTCAGTTTTCATTCCAATCCCAAACAAGGGCAATGCCAAAGAATGTTCAAACTACCACACAATTGCACTTGTTTCACAGGTTAGCAAGGTTCTGCTCAAAATCCTTCAAACTTGGCTTCAGCAGTACATGAACCGAGAACTTCCAGATGTTCAAGCTGGATTTAGAAAAGGCAGAGGAACCAGAGATCAAATTGCCACATCTGTTGGATCATAGAGAAGCAAGGGAATTCCAGAAATACATCTACTTCTGTTTCACTGACTGCTGCTGCTGCTGCTGCTAAGTCGCTTCAGTCATGTCCAACTCTGTGCGACCCCATAGATGGCAGCCCACCACGCTCCTCCGTCCCTGGGATTCTCCAGGCAAGAACACTGGACTGGATTGCCATTTCCTTCTCCAATGCATGAAAGTGAAAAGTGAAAGTGAAGTCACTCAGTTGTGTCCGACCCTCAGCGACCCCATGGACCGCAGCCCACCAGGCTCCTCCATCCATGGGATTTTCCAGGCAGGAGTACTGGAGTGGGATGCCATTGCCTTCTCTTTAACACTAAAGCCTTTGACTGTGTGGATCATAACAATATAGAACATTCTTAAAGAGATGGGAATACCAGACTGCCTTACCTGTCTCCTGAGAAACCTGTATACAGGTCAAGAAGCAACAGGTAGAACCAGACATGGAACAACAATGGTTCCAATTTGAGAAAGGAGTAAGACAGGCTGTATGTATATTGTCACCCTATTTATTTAACTTATATGCAGAGTACATCATGTGAAATCCTGGCCTGGATAAATCACAAGCTGGAATCAAAACTGCCTGGAGAAATATCAACAACCTCAGATATGCAGATGATACCACGTTGAATGCAGAAAGCACAGAGAAACTAATGAGCCTTTTTTTTTCTTGATAGATCAATTTATTACTATGGTAAGATTTTTTTTTAATTTAAATTTTTATTTTTACTTTATTTTACTTTATAATACTGTATTGGTTTTGCCATACATTGACATGAATCTACCATGGGTGTACATGAGTTCCCAAACATGAACCCCCGTCCCACCTCCCTCCCCATAACATCTCTCTCTCTGGATCATCCCTGTGCACCAGCCCCAAGCATCCTGTATCCTGCATCAAACATAGACTGGCGATTCATTTCTTACATGATAGTATACATGTTTCAATGCCATTCTTCCAAATCATCCCACCCTCTCCCTCTCCCTCAGAGTCCAAAAGTCCGCTCTACACATCTGTGTCTCTTTTTGAAGAGGCTGAAAGAAGAGAGTGAAAAAAGTTGGCTTAAAACTCAACATTCAGAAAACTAAGATTGTTTCTTCTGGTCCCATCATTTCATGGCAAATAGAAGGAGCAAAAGTGGCAGTGACAAATTTTATTTTCTTGAGCTCCAAAATCACTGCAAGTGATAACTGCAGCTATGAAATTAAGATGCTTGTTCCTTGGAAGAAAAGGTATCACAAAACTTGAGAACATGTTAAAAATCAAAGACATCACTATGCTGACAAAGGTCTGTGTAATTAAAGCTACGGTTTTTCCAGTAGTCATGTATGGATGTGGAGAAGGCAATGGCAACCAACTCCAGTACTCTTGCATGGAAAATCCCATGGATGGAGGAGCCTGGTAGGCTGCAGTCCATGGGGTCGCAAAGAGTCGGACACGACTGAGAGACTTCACTTTCACTTTTCACTTCATGCATTGGAGAAGGAAATGGCAACCCACTCCAGTGTTCTTGCCTGGAGAATCCCAGGGACGGAGGGGCGTGGTGGGCTGCTGTCTATGGGGTTGCACAGTGTTGGACACGACAGAAGCGACTTAGCAGCAGCATGTATGGATGTGAGAGTTGGACCGTAAGGAAGTTTGAGCAACGAAAAATTGATGCTTTCGAATTGTGGTACTGGAGAAGACTCTTGAGAGTCCCTTGGACTGCAAGGAGACCAAGCCAGTCAATCTTAAAGGAAATCAATCCTGAATGTTCACTGAAAAGATTGATGCTGTAGCTTAAACTCCAATTCTTTGGCCACTTGATGCGAGGCATCCACTCATTAGAAAAGACCCTGATGCTGGGAAAGATTGAAGACAAAAGGAGAAGAGGATGACAGAATGAGATGGTTAGATGGCATCACTGACTCAATGGACATGAATTTGAGCAAACTGTGGGAGATAGTTAAGGACAAGGAAGCTTGGCATGCTGCAGTCCATGGGGTCGCAAAGTCAGACACAACTTAGAGATTGAACAACAATTACAGAGGGGAAAAAAAGAAGTAACTGTTTTTCACAGTTAGTTGTTTTGGTGTTGTTTTTCTGTGGACTTTCCAGGGATGAAATGAATACAGTAATTTCATTTTAGAAATTAAAACAACTATAGACCAATATAGTTGTTGTTGTTCAGTCACTAAGTCATGTCTGACTCTTTGAGACTGTATACAGAATACTACAAAAGTTGGTCCATGGCCCCAGTAGGAAATAAGCAAACTCATGGCCAAAATGCCATCCACCCATAGAAGTTCCCCACATGCTCTATTAATCCAGCTTTTTCCAGGCCAGAAGACCAAAGGTCATGCAATGACATGGAAGTTGAAGTAAGAAAACCAAAGTCTGAGTCCCAGTATGCCATCTGGCAATTCCATAATCCTCGGTTGTTAATTTCTCTGATTTTCTGATTTTTTATGCACAGAAGTAAAGCCAGCCCCACTAACATTCTGTTGAAAGCAAATTAGACAGTGTATGAGAAAATGCTCTCAAACTACACAATTCTGTGCAGCCTAATCTGCGTTTTATGAGCAGCATTACAAAAATGCTTATTTATTATGCTGATGATCCTTTTAGTAACAGAAGAAAGCATTAGGAGTTCAATACAAGACAGACCATTAGGAACCTTTCAGATGCAGAAACATTTAATCTTGGACTCCTCTGGACTCTTCTGAAGTCAAAGGTGCTTTATTGTGGTTCTTGGGAATAAGATAAACCATTGAGGAAATGACTATAACTTTTTTAATTGAATCATTCTAACAAAAGTGAAGCAATACCTGATGATTCTTATTTCAGAGTCACAGGATATTTACCACAATTACTGGATGGTATACACTAGACGGATGGCTAACATTTATTAATGATCACAATGAGCCAGATTTCATACTTATTATCTCATTTCAGTACTTTAGATTTATTATGTCATTGAATTCTCATGAGTGCTTATGAAAATAGGTCCTTAATTTTTTCCCGTTTTACAAATGAGAAAGCTTAGACATGTAGATTGCCTTTCCCAAACTCCATAGATGTTATGAAAAAAAAAAAAAAAACTCTCTGGCCAATCCAATATATGACTTTTAAGGACTGTTAGGGACAGAGATGGGCTTCCTAGGTGGCACTAGTGGTAAAGAACCTGCCTCTCAAAGGAGGAGATGTAGGGACACAGGTTCTATCCCTGGGTAGGGAAGATCCCCAGGAGGAGGGCATGGCACCCCATTCCAGTATACTTGTCCGGAGAATCCCATGGACAGAGGAGCCTGGTGGGAGAGGAGTCCATATGGTCGCAACATACAGCTGAAGCAACTTAGCATGCATGCACGCAGGGATAGATATTCCTTGACATCCTTGACTGCCAACTCCAACATTTCATAATCTCCACGCATCAACAAGTTACCTCACCTACTCCTTTCATCCCTCTAATCATGCAATTGTTATTTTCAGCTGTAAACACTGAAATTTCGTAGTCTGATTCATCTTGACTCAGCTCAATAAAAACTTCCCAGACAAATTGCTTGCCCAAGAGCCAGTCCTTCCAGATATAAATTTCCTGTGTTGTGGTTTAAGAAAATGAAACAAAGTAAAAGTACGTTCTTGCTCGGGAAGGCACAGAATCAATCCAAGTTAGGGTTAATATTGGACAAACTGTGTACTGTCCTCATTGGGAGACTTCAAGCACAGACCCAAGGGAGATAACCAGTAATCTCTAATAAAGATCAGAATGAGAGTCAAGGTGACCATCATTACCCTCTTTCCTTGTAAATCACTTCATAGATGAACAGCAAGGCCCTACTGTATATATACTGTATATATCCGAGGGCTTCTTTGGTGGCTCAGGCAGTAAAGAATCTGCCTGCAATGCAGTAGACCGCCTGCAGTGCAGGAGACCTGGGTTCCATCCCTGCGTCAGAAGATCCCTTGAAGAAGGAAATGGCAATCCAATCCAGTATTCTTGCCTGGAGAATCCCAAGGACAAAGCAATCTGGTGGGCTACAGTCCACAGATTTGCAAAAAGTCAGACACAGCTGAAGCGACTGAGTATGCATGCACGCAACAGGCAGGGGATCAGAAGAGTCTGACTGGGGGCAGTAGAACTGCAAATGGCAGCCCTGTTCATCTCTTCTTATCCCCCAGTTGCTCCCCAGTACTGTCTTCCTTTCACTTTCTCTCCTGCACCCTGCGTTTCTAGATTTATGTGTTGTTGTTTTTTTTTTTCTTCTTTCCTCTTGAGAGAGCGTTTAATGAGAATTTCAGTCACATTCATGGGAATAATCTGATCCAGTTCCATCCATCTGTTCCAACAGCAAAACTATGCTCCCCTATGGACTGCAGTCACACAAAATACTGGCCAATCTGGCACCAAGGATGCACTGCACCCCTCCTACTTTGATGCTCCCTGTTGGAACTACTAATTTTCTTTCTGTGCAGATGTTAATCTTCCGTTAGGATTAACAGAGCCGGTGTTTATATTACCAAATGTTGCCTGCTTATCTGTAAAGTTGCCTCATCACTATTTCACAGGGTTATTGCCTAGCCACAAGGGTGACTAGACACATGAAAAATTTTAAACATCAGAAAAGCTATCATAGCAAATGAAATACGTATTTGGGGAGAACATAAGCTCAGATGTGTTCGTTCCGGAATAGTAACCAAGATAAAATCTCTAACTCCACTTGTTGATTTTTCCTTCTTTCAGGGGATTTTCAGGCTATCTTTTGAGTTCTTTGATACGTTTTTACAGTGTTGTTTTGATTTCCAGAAAACATCTTGGTGACTTGGTGTCTAAAGATGAAATATCATCAGAGCTGAATAGTTTAATTATTTTTTATGGTAGTGATAAAATTGCATTCATTTGTTAGTACTCCTTTCTATCAATTCTTTGTAGTGTTGTAGGATTGAAAATGTCTGCTCAAATATTATCTACCTCTCAACTCATGCTTGATCTAGAATAAGTTTACTAAAGTGACATGGCTCATAAACCTTCCATAAAATAGATAGACAAAGTATAGTGTTGTGTCTGTGCATGAAAAGTTTTAATAAATAAGTTGTTTTTGTTTTTCTTTCTTTTCATGTTGATTTCTGTTGTTCTACATCTGGTATATAACATATGTTGACACTTAACGAGGTTGGAAACTTTGTGTGAAGACTTTGTTCAAAATGGTGCGTGGCAGAAAACCACGAGGCAACCCAGGACATTCCATTCCATCTTTTTCTTTGGTAATACTGAGTTTTGTTTGATAAGCCCCAGGGACTGAACCATAATAGGTCTAATTATGACTATTCATTGGAAAGACTGATGCTGAAGTTGAAGCTCTAGCACTCTGGCCACCTGATATGAAGAACTGATTCATTAGAAAAGCCCCTGATGCTAGGAAAGGTTGAAGGCAGGAGGACAAGGGGACAACAGAGGACGAGATGGTTGGATGGCATCACCAATTTGACAGACATGAGTTTGAACAAGCTCCTGAGTTGGTGATGGACAGGGAAGCTTGCTATGCTGCAGTCCATGGGGTCACAAAGAGTTGGACACGGCTGAGTGACTGAATTGAACAGATAATCCTGTTCTACTTTGCCAGTGATTGGTTTGCCCATGAACAACTAGAACTTGAAACATGAGAAGGTTGGCTGGGGGTGGTGGGCTTCTGAGAATAACTTTACTCCTTGTTTGAAGAAGGACCATATGAAAGGCCCTTTGCTTTCTGCCACCTCCTTTTGTTAGCTTGGGACATGAATGGTACCAAAGGAGGAACAGAATCTGTGTCTATGACATGATCATTGAGCTACTGAAGCAATTTTGAAATTGGTCTAATCCATGGGATTTTCCAGGCAAGAGTACTGGAAAATCCCATGGATGGAGGAGCCTGGTAGGCTGCAGTCCGTGGGGTCACTAAGAGTCGGACAGGACTGAGTGAGTTCACTTTCACTTTTCACTTTCATGCATTGGAGAAGGAAATGGCAACCCACTCCAGTGTTCTTGCCTGGAGAATCCCAGAGACGGGGGAGCCTGGTGGGCTGCTGTCTATGGGGTCGCACAGAGTCGGACACGACTGAAGTGACTTAGCAGCAGCAGCAGTACTTTTTGTTAGCATAACAATAAAGACCTTTCCTTGCAGTTAAAAACAGTTCTTCTCTTTAGATTCTTGGATCCAGTATCAGTGTTTGGCAGAAGAGGTTTCTGCACACTAACAAACAGTTCTCCAGACACCATCAGGGTGCCCTACAAGTCAATTCTGACACCATCTGGTAGGTAGCATCAGACTCTACAGGCTAGGCGCTCAATCCCACAGTACTCCTCCACTCCCATTTCAGATGCCAGTAGCAAGCCCAGATTGTCACTTGTGCTTCTGACCCACTGGCTACAGATTGGAGGTCCCAATGACCCTCTTGTTTGACTTCAGATGACAGTTACAAGTCCAGCTTGTTATCTGTCCTTCCATCTGGCTATAAATCAGAGGTTCCTACTACCTCCTCCTTGGGTTCAATTAATTTGTTAGAGTGGCTCACAGAACTCAAGAGGAGAAATTTACTTACTAGATGACCAGTTTATTATCAAAGGATATAAGTCAGGAACATCTGGATGAAGACAGGCAAAGCCAAGTTTATGGGGAAAGGGTGTGAAGCTTATATGCCCGCTCTAGACTCTCCACAGATCTTCATGTGTACACCAGTGTGGAAGTACTCCAAACCCTCTCCTTTGGGGTTTTAATGGAAACTCCATCACATAAGTATGATTGATGAAATCACTGGCTACTGGTGATTGAACTTGACCTCCCCTCCTCTTCCTTAGGGTCAGTGGGGGTGGAACTGAAAGTTTTAACCCTCTATTAATGTGGTTGTCTCCACTGAACACCATCCTCCATCCTTAAGTTACCTACCCACTTCCCAAAAATCACATTAACACTACAAAAGATACCTCTGTGGGTCTCAACAAGTAGGGAATTCCAATGGTTTTAGGAGCTCTCTGACAGAAAAGGGGACAAAGACCAAATATACATATATAATATACATATATAATATATATATAATAAATCATAATATCACATCTCCTAATACATAGCCTCTCTCAATTTCTCACTAAAGACACAGGAAGAATACTAGTAACTCATTCTAAAAACAAAAGAACAACATCAAAAAGCCCTTATCATTATCATCCCCCCCATACTAAAAATGACACAAATTTAGAAGGGTGCTGGAAGAAGAAGAAACCAATTAAAATTTAAAAAGAGATTAGCTCCCAAATTTTGGCTTCATTTTTTATTCGGGACAGGAGAACTCACCCATATTGTCAAGAATAAAACCAACTGGCTGGAGTTTCTTCCATGCCCTGCTTATTTTTTGCCGGGGCCAGTTACAATGAGGGAAGAGTCAGTAATGACAACTCTGCCAAAGCACTCTTCCGCTTTTGTCACCACAAAAGTTTGCTGATGGAAACATTATCCAGCAAAGCATCACTATATTTCCAGGGCTTAGACCAGCTTCCTTAATGATGACTCAGAGCTCCCAACATCACGACCTGTGGAGTAAATACAGGTCATGGTAATATAAATACCTTTTCCATCATAAAGGAGAGTATATTTGGTGTAAACATCCTGTACTCAAGAACCATAATTCCTTTATACAAATGTCCAAACCACAGCAATAAACATGTCCCATGTATTATTATATGTCACTTGAATCCACAAAGCTAACTTGCAGGCAGATTCTTTACTCTCTGAGCCAGCAGGGAAGCCCTATAATTTTCTACAGAAAGCAAAAATTTCATTTTCTGCCTTGATTATCTTCTGAACCCTCTTCTAATTGTAAGTTCAAATATTGATTTTTAAAAAGCAGTTTCTTCTAATTTATTTGCTCACTTGCATCATTCTGAAAAACAGAATGTTGTAAAAGATAGTTAACAAAACTAGAAAATTCTATCATAGAGACCCATAGGAAAGGGGGATATTTTTAACATGGAGTTTGAATGTATGTATTTATGTGTGGGTGTGTTTGTGTATCTAATGTTCAGGACACATTATCATTTATTCATGAAACAAACCATTAGTAACTAACTAAGCTTGCTTTTGGAGAAGGCAATGGCACCCCACTCCAGTACTCTTGCCTGGAAAACCCCATGGACGGAGGAGCCTGGTAGGCTGCAGTCCATGAGGTCACTAAGAGTCGGACACGACTGAGTGACTTCATTTTCACTTTTCACTTTCATGCATTGGAGAAGGAAATGGCACCCACTCCAGTGTTCTTGCCTGGAGAATCCCAGAGACGGGGGAGCCTGGTGCGCTGCCGTCTATGGGGTTGCACAGAGTCTGACACGACTGAAGCAACTTAGCAGCAGCAGCAAACTTGCTTTTAGGTATATAGATGATGGTACATGCATGCTAAGACACTTCAGTTGTGTCTGACTCCTTGTGACCCTGTGGACTCTAGCCCACCAGGCTCCTCTGTCCATGGGATTCTCCAGGCAAGAATATTGGAGTGGATTGCATTCTCTTCTCCAGGGGATCTTCCTGGCCCCGGGATCAAACCCGTGTCTTTTATGCCCCCTGCATTGGCAGGCAAGTTCTTTACCACTAGCACCACCTGGGAAGCCCCATAAATGATGGTAGGGTTGAACTAATAGATGAAAAAAAAAATCAGGAAAACAATGTAAGAATCAGATCCCATTTGAAATGGACTTCATTCATGAAGAGTGAATTTCAAGTAGGGTGAACTTCTCTAGCTATAAAATGAATTATGTATATGCCCTGTTTGAAAACTTGAATTCTGATTTTTTTTTATAATATCAAGGAATTATTGCTGATTTTTCAGTATGGTAATGTTACCATAGGTCTGATTTTAAAAGAGTCATTGTGATTTAGAGATACTAACTAAAATATTTCCAGATGAAATGAATGATATAATGTCTGGAATTAGGTTCAAAGCAATATGGGAAGTGAGAAGTAGGAGTATCTTTGAAACAAAATTAATCATAAACTGATCATTGTAGCTGAGTATGATTACATGGATACATGATGGTTCATTATACTGTTTGCTGCTGCTGCTGCTGCTGCTAAATCGCTTCAGTCATGTTTGACTATGTGCGACCCCATAGACGGCAGCCCACCAGGCTCCCCTGTCCCTGAGATTCTCCAGGCAAGAACACTGGAGTGGGTTGCCATTTCCTTCTCCAATGCATGAAAGTGAAAAGTCAAAGTGAAGTCACTCAGTCGTGTCTGACTCTTCATGACCCCATGGACTGCAGCCTACCAGGTTTGATTTACCGTTAAAAAACTTGGTAAGGGAAATCTCATTTTCCTTGACTTGAACACACTTGAGAAACTGGCATCCAAAGGGAAAAACACAATGTTACCAGAATCTCAAGAGACCCCACTTGGGTCTCTTTTTACTACTGGAATATCTTTCCCCATGCCCACTCTCCCAAGAGTGATCACCATCCTGGCTTCTCACATCATATCTTTGCTAATTTATGTAATTTATATAAATGGAACACTTCTATGTACCTTGGTTTTTAATTCAATATTAGGGGGATTTTTCAATATTTGGGAATTATTTTGGAATTTTTTAGGTAGTTGTAAATCACTCATTCTCATGGTTGTAGAAATATATTCCAATGTCTGAATATACCAACATTTACTGATCCATTCTACTACTGAGTGACATTTGAAATTTTCAGGTTGTTTACTGTTACAAATTAGTGCCTCTATGACAGTTCTATGCCAAGTCCTCTGAGGGACGTATACTCATATTTTTGTTGTTGATTATATTTGTTGCTGTTGAGAAGAATTGGGCTATAGGATGTGTATTGTTCATTTATAACAGACAGCACTAGATGGCCTACCAAAGGGATTATACCAACTGATATTCACACCTGCATTGTCTAAGTATTCCACTTTATCCACATCTTTGCCAACACTTGATATTTTCTGCCTTTCTTCACTTTATATTTCTAACAGGAATACTGTGGTATATTGTGGTTGAATTTGCAACTCCTTAAAAACAATAGACCATTCAGGAATGACCTAAATCAAATCCCTTATTTGATACAGTGGAAGTGAGAAATAGATTTAAGGGCCTAGATCTGATAGATAGAGTGCCTGATGAACTATGGACGGAGGTTCATGACATTGTACAGGAGACAGGGATCAATACCATCCTCATGGAAAAAAAATGCAAAAAAGCAAAATGGCTGTCTGGGGAGGCCTTACAAATAGCTGGGAAAAGAAGAGAAGCGAAAAGTAAAGGAGAAAAGGAAAGATATAAGCATCTGAATGCAGAGTTCCAAAGAATAGTAAGGAGAGATAAGAAAGCCTTCCTCAGCGATCAATGCAAAGAAATAGAGGAAAACAACAGAATGGGAAAGACTAGAGATCTCTTCAAGAAAATTAGAGATACCAAAGGAACATGTCATGCAAACATGGGCTTGATAAAGGACAGAAATGGTATGGACCTAACAGAAGCAGAAGATATGAAGAAGAGGTGGCAAGAATACACAGAAGAACTGTACAGAAAAAGATCTTCATGACCAAGATAATCACGATGGTGTGATCACTCACCTAGAGCCAGACATTCTGGAATGTGCAGTCAAATGGGCCTTAGGAAGCATCACTACGAGCAAAGCTAGTGGAGGTGATGGAATTCCAGTTGAGCTATTTCAAATCCTGAAAGATGATGCTGTCAAAGTGCTGCACTCAATATGCCAGCAAATTTGGAAAACTCAGCAGTGGCCACAGGACTGGAAAAGGTCAGTTTTCATTCCAATCCCAGAGAAAGGCAATGCCAAAGAATGCTCAAACTACCGCACAATTGCACTCATCTCACACGCTAGTAAAGTAATGCTCAAAATTCTCCAAGCCAGGCTTCAGCAAACCGTGAGCCACAAGCTGGTTTTAGAAAAGCAGAAGAACCAAAGATCAAAATGCCAACATCTGCTGGATCATCGAAAAAGCAAGAGAGTTCCAGAAAAATATCTATTTCTGCTTTATTGACTATGCCAAAGTCTTTGACTGTGTAGATCACAATAAACTGGAAAATTCTTAAAGAGATGGGAATACCAGACCACCTGACCTGCCTCTTGAGAAACCTGTATGCAGGTCAGGAAGCAGCAGTTAGAACTGGACATGGAACAACAGACTGGTTCCAAATAGGAAAAGGAGTATATTGTCAAGGCTGTATCTTGTCACCCTGCTTATTTAACTTATATGCAGAGTACATCATGAGAAACGCTGGGCTGGAAGAAGCACAAGCTGGAAGCAAGATTGCTGGGACAAATATCAATAACCTCAGGTATGCAGATGACGCCACCCTATGGCAGAAAGTGAAGAGGAACTCAAAAGCCTCTTGATGAAAGTGAAAGAGGAGAGTGAAAAAGTTGGCTTAAAGCTCAACATTCAGAAAATGAAGATCATGGCATCCGGTCCCATCACTTCATGGGAAATAGATGGGGAAACAGTGGAAACAGTGGCAGACTTTATTTCTGGGGGCTCCAGAATCACTGCAGATGGTGATTGCAGCCATGATATTAAAAGACACTTACTCCTTGGAAGGAAAGTTATGACCAACCTAAATATCATATTCAAAAGCAGAGACATTACTTTGCCAACAAATGTCCATCAAGTCGAGGCTATGGTTTTTCCAGGGGTCATGTATGGATGTGAGAGTTGGACTGTGAAGAAAGCTGGGAGCTGAAGAATTGATGCTTTTGAACTGTGGTGTTGGAGAAGACTTTTGAAAGTCCCTTGGACTGCAAGGAGATACAACCGGTCCATTCTAAAGGAGATCAGCCCTGGGATTTCTTTGGAAGGAATGATGCTAAAGCTGAAACTCCAATACTTTGGCCACCTCATGCAAAGAGTTGACTCATTGGAAAAGACTCTGATGCTGGGAGGGATTGGGGGCAGGAGGAGAAGGGGACGACAGAGGATGAGATGGCTGGATGGCATCACTGACTCGATGGACATGAGTTTGGGTAAACTCCAGGAGTTGGTGATAGACAGGGAGGCCTGGCATGATGCAATTCATGGGTCACAAAGAGTTGGACACGACTGAGCGACTGAACTGAACTGACGTTTTTCTAATCGATTGGTAAGAGCTCTTTGTATGTTCTGGTATAAAGTTTTGTTTTTTGTTTTTTTTTTCCAGGTATATATCTTCCCCCACTCCGTGGGTTGTTTTTACACTCTTTTTGAAGTGTTTTTGGGATTCCCAGGTTGCCCCGTGGTAAAGAATCCACCTCCAATGCAGTAGATGCAGGAAACACAGGTTCAACCCCTGGGAGGGAAGATCCCCTGGAGGAAAGCATGTCAGACCACTCCAGTATTCTTGCTGGGAAAGACCCATGGGGAGAGGAGTCTGGCAGTCTACAGTCCATGGGGTCACAAAGGAGTTGGACATAACTTGGCTACTAAACAACAACAACAGGATTAGAAGGCACTCTAGGAGTCAAGAGATGCTTTCTTGGCATGGGTTCAAAAAAGCAGGAAGCTGGAGGCCAGGTCTGCACCTGTGACCCTATCATCGTATCCAGACTCTCAATGCTCTGGCTTGTTCAAACTACAAAGATCATTTGGATAAGGATGTCTTCATCTTACATGATTACAGAATCCTTCTGGGAATGCTTCTTATTCCCAGATATAAGAAAATTAATATTTATTAATAATAAATATTTCTGTATAATAATAATAATTATTATATAATAATATTTCTTTATTCCCAAAGAAAGTTGATATTCTATCTCCTAAAGCATTGGAACATATCAAGAAGGGACTTCTGCTTCTAGTGTCTTAAAAGTTTTGATTTGCCTCAAATGACACAATGTACCAACAGTGGCTCACAATGACCTCCATTAGTTGGGATTTGTCGAATAACTTCTGAGGACCTTGGGCAATCTCCTTCTCCTTTATCAATATGCTGAACTCTGTTAGGAGAATCCTTTACATTTTGCTGCTGCAGTTGTTTAGTTGCTGAGTTGTGTTCAACTCTTTTGTGATCCCGTGGACTGTACCCACCAGGCTCATCTGTCCATGGGCTTCTCCAGGCAAGAATACTGGAGTGGGTGACATTTCCTTCTCTGCTGCATCAGTTTCCAATTACTGAGGCTCTTTGCCTACTGCTCCCACCACCCTCAAGTATCTACATTATTACAGTTCAACAGGTCAACAGGCTTGAGGTTTTCCTCAGCACTTCTCTGAACAAGAAACTTCAATTCACTATAAGAAGGTTAATAATATTAAAACTGTGCTCTCAGAGAGCACTATTCATCTCCCAGAGGCTTAATGCTGCCCATCAGGGTTCTCACTAGATGGAGATGAGGCTTTTAAAACTCATTAGCTTTCCAAGAGCATCCCCTGCTCTCTTGGGTTCAGATCATTTTCACACTTTTCCTTTGGGTGTGGCACCCGTAACAAGGGAATCAGCTATCAGCTGAGTTCCTGGAATGAAGCCCATTAGAAAAAATGTTCTCTCAGTCCACCTTGATGTCAGGTCCAACTCTACAGAAATCTCCATTTAAGCTTTTCTCAGATAAAATTTCTATCCATTTTTAGTTAGAAAAGCACCTCATTTAACGCTGTTACATAAATTAGGTTATATTGGAAAGCAAAGAGAATAAAAGGGTTTGGGGGGTAGAAGTTAATAATATATTTTTAGGATCCAGAATTTATGACTATCTTAATGGAGGCAATAAGTTTATATGTGAGGTTTCTCTGGGGGCTCAGATGGTAAAGAATGAAAGAACTGCCTGGAATGCTGGAGATCTAGGTTTGATCCCTGGGTTGGGAAGATCCTCTGAGAAGGAAATGGCAACCCACTCCAGTATTCTTGCCTGGAGAAGCCCATGGAGAGAGAGGCCTGGTGGGCTACAATCCATGGGGTCACATAGAGATGGACACGACTAAGCGACCAACACACAAATTTATATTTTAATTAGTATAACTAAGGATCTTTATAAAATCTGAATTAAATATTTTGTTTTGACTTCCACTTATCATTCATCTTCATATATCATGCAATTTCTTGAATAGAGCGGTCATTTAATCATGCTGAATAACTGAGGGATAACATATATCAAGAGCTTCCCCCATGGGTTGATCCAGACACATTCATATAAGGGGCTCTCATTACTTTGAAAACATTCTATGCAAACCCATTTATATAACAAACCCATTATATAACAAAACAGTGGACTCTAATGAACAGATTCAGATTGAATAATCTTTCCATCAAAATCTTAATAATTTTTGCTCTCTGCTTCTGTAATTGCATTTGATATCTCTTTGCATCAATAAAGCAAATTATTTCCTGCCGGACGTAGCTTCATTAGCATTCAAGTCCAGAAGCCCCTTCTAATTGTAGTTAAATGATGCTGTTGAAATAGAAGACTATTTTGGAGCATAAAAAGAAACCATTCTATCTGGCAAGATCAAATATCACGTATGGGAAGTTTTTATCACCCGAGTGCCTCTTGAACCCAGAAGAGTAGATATGACATCTAAAGCGTTTCATAAAACATCTTCCAGAAAGTCGCTGAAAAAAATAGAAGAAAACAAGTAGGAAAATGCCTATTTCATGATAAAATTATCCCTGAATAAATGAATAAATATTCTTCCACAATATATATGAAGGTAAGTTCCCAGGCGGCTCAGGGGTTGAAGAACCCATCTGCCAATGCAGGAGACACAGGAGATGCAGGTTTGATACCTGGGTTGGGAAGATACCCTGGCCCTTCATCAGTGGAAGACGTATATGTAAATGAGTTGTTTTAATTGTACAATAATAAATTACCTTTATTATCATTATGTTTCCAGGGGATAGGGCTTCACTGGGCAGGAAGTAGGGACCCCAGAGAATGGACCTCTTTATGGGGAGGAGGAGGACAGAAGTGCTGTAGTTGGGTCTGTCAAAACCCAGAAGTATAAAACCCATCATAAATTCAAGGGAGGCAGCCCATGACTTGGCTCTATGATTCAGGGTCTTTTTTTCCATTCAGCATATTTTAAAAGAAAAGCTTCAGATATGATATATGTGTCCCCATTGATGTCCAGCTCAGTAGTTAATTATTAATATATGTATTGTCCCCAAATGCCTCACAGTGAGCCTTCTACATAATAGTTGCTTAAGAGACAGTTCTTTAATTTCCTGGATCTGATTCACGGCACCCCCAGCGGGAATGTAGTTAAAGTGTCTCTCCGTGAGGCACACCATTTAATTGACCAACCCCCTGGGCAACAGAATCTTGAAGATGAATATCTCTAATAGTGCTTAGAACATACTACAGCAACAGCAAGAAGCAGTTGAGAGTGACTGACCCCACTGCGTGGAATAAGACTGATAGACAGTTTTCTCTGCAGTTATCTACATTATGGAAGGAGATTAGGTAGACAGGTAGGTATAAGTGTGTAGAAATAAAACAATTGAAATTAATGAAAGCCTAATTACCTACTCTTTTTCCTTCTCTCCATCTATCCTGTTCTAGGAATACAATTATTGTAAGTGCAATACAGCAATGTTCTGGTGTTAGTCACTCAGTTGTGTCCGACACTTTGTGACCCAATGGACTTGAGCCCACCAGCTCCTCTGTCCACGGGATTCTCCAGGCAAGAACACCACAATAGATTGTCATTCCTTTTTCCAGGGGCTCTTCCTGACCCAGGGATTGAACCCAGATCTCCCGCATTGCAGGCAGATTCTTTACTATCTGAACCACCAGAGAAGCCTGGTAATGAGTTTTAATTCTTCCTAAGGAACTGGCTCAATGGTTCTAGTAGTTTGCTAGAGCTACCATAGCAAAGTGCCATAAACCATGTGACTTAAACAGCAGAAATGTATTGCCTCACAGTTCTGGAGGCTAGTAGTCCAAGATGAAGGCTGTGACGGAGAATCTGCCTCAGGTCTCTGTCACGATTCCTGGAGGTTTGCCTGCAATCTTCGGTGTTCCTTGGCTGATAGAAGCCTTGTCCCAGTCTCTGCTTCCCTTGTCATATGATGTTCTCCCGGAATGCATCTGTCTCCGGGTCCAAACTTCCCCTTTTGATAAGGACACCAGTCATTGAATCAGGGACTCATCCTACTCATCTTAACTACGTAATTACTGGGTTGGCCAAAACGTTCTTTTGGGTTTTTCTGTAAGATGTTATGATATCTCTTATAAGCAGAATGGAAAAAGAAATGATATAAATGAACTTATTTACAAAACAGAACCAGACAAACAGACTTAGAGAATTAACTTAGGGTTATCAGAAGGGAAGGGTGGGGGAAAAGAGACAGTTAGGGAGTTTGGAATGAACATATACACACTGCTATATTTAAAATGGAAAACCAACAAGGAACTGCTCTATAGCTTATGAACTCTGCTCAATGTATGTGGCATCCTAGATGGAAAGGGAGTTTGGGGGAGAATGGATACATGTATACGTATGGCTGAGTTGCACTTGAAACCGTCACAACACTGTTGATCAGCTATACTCCAAAAAACAAAAAAAAAGTTTAAAAAGGTTATTTATCAATAAACAACCTTTGGATATAATTTTTTCCCAACTAAAGTCTGTATTTTGCAACTTACTTTAAAAGCTATTTGTCTTTAATTTCTGTTGAAAATATGTTCATCAGTATAAAAAAACCTCTCGTTCTGATTTTGTTATTGCCATTACCAGAGACTCTGTCAAAAAATATGATGGTTTGTCCCTACACTAAAAAGTCACTAAAATAGCCCCAAATTGTTCTTTTGGAATCTCACATGAGAGTCTGGTTTTTTAAGCAATCTTTATTGGAATATAGTTGATTTACAATGTCATGTTAGTTTCAGGTATACAGCTAAGTGAATCAGTCACACATATACGTATTTGTTGTTATTGTTGTTTAGTCACTTAGTCATATCTGACTCTTCACAGCCCCATGAACTGTAGCCCACCTGGCTCCTCTGTCCATGAAATTCTCTAGGCAAGTATACTGGAATGGGTTGCCTTTTCCCTCTCCAGGGATCTTCTTGACCCAGGGATCCAACCAGTGTCTCCTGCATTGGCAGGTGGATTGGATTGTTTACCACTAAACTACTCAATATTCAGAAAACAAAGATCATGGCATCTGGTCCCATCGCTTCATGGGAAGTAGATGGGGAAACAGTGGAAACAGTGGCAGACTTTATTTTTTTGGACTTCAAAATCACTGCAGATGGTGACTGCAGCCGTGAAATTAAAAGACACTTACTCCTTGGAGGAAAAGTTATGACCAACCTAGATAGTATATTCAAAAGCAGAGACATTCCTTTGCCAACAAAGGTCCGTCTAGTCAAGGCTATGGTTTTTCCTGTGGTCATGTATGGATGTGAGAGTTGGACTGTGAAGAAGGCTGAGCTCCGAAGAATTGATGCTTTTGAACTGTGGTGTTGGAGAAGACTCTTGAGAGTCCCTTGGACTGCAAGGAGATCCAACCAGTCCATTCTGAAGGAGATCAGCCCTGGGATTTCTTTGGAAGGAATGATGCTAAAGCTGAAACTCCAGTACTTTGGCCACCTCATGTGAAGAGTTGACTCATTGGAAAAGACTCTGATGCTGGGAGGGATTGGGGGCAGGAGGAGAAGGGGACGACAGAGGATGAGATGGTTGGATGGCATCACTGACTCAGTGGACGTGAATCTGAGTGAACTCCGGGAGTTGATGATGGACAGGGAGGCCTGGCGTGCTGCGATTCATGGGGTCGCAAAGAGTTGGACATGACTGAGCGGCTGAACTGAACTGAACTGAAACTACCTGGGAGGCCAACATATATACAGAGCCACTCTTTTTTCCCCCCCTATCCTTTTCCCGTATAGGCCGCTACAGAGCACTGAGCAGAGTTCCCTGGGCTATACAGCAGGCTCTTATTGTTTATCCATTTTATATCTAGTAGTGTGTATACTCAATCTCCCAATTTATCCCTCCCCCTGCTTATTCCCTGGTAACCACAACTTTGTTTCCCACATCTGTGACTATTTCTGTTTTATAAATAAAGTCACTTGTACCCTTTTTTAAGCTTCCACATATAAGTAATACCATATGATATTCATCTTTCTCTGATTTACTTCATTCAGTATGACAATCTCTAGATGCATCCATGTTGCTGCAAATATTATTTTGTTCTTTTTAATGGCTGAGTAATATTCCATTGTATTTATGTACCACATCTTTATCCAGTCCTCTGTTGATGAACATTTAGGTTTCTTCCATAACCTAAATGTAAGGCCAGACACTATAAAATGCTTAGAGGAAAACATAGGCAGAATCCTGTTTGACATAAATCACAGAAGGATCCTTTTTGAGTCACCTCCTAGAGTAATGAAAATAAAACCAAAGAAAACAACAACAACAACAAAAATGGGACCTAATTAAACTTAAAATCTTTTGCACAGCAAAGGAAACTATAAGCCAAACAAAAAGACAACCCTCAGAATGGGAGAAAATATTTACAAATGAATCACCCAACATGGGATTAATTTCCAAAATACACAAACAGCTCCTGCTGCTCAAGATCAAAAAGCAAATCATCCAGTTAAAAAACGGGCAGAAGATCTAACAGATATTTATCCAAAGGCATACAGATGGCTGAAAAGCACATGGAAAGATGCTCAAAATCATACTTCTTTAGAGAAAGTAAAGTCAAAACTATAATGAGGTGTCACCTCACACCAGTCAGAATGGCCGTCATCAAAAAAGAATCTACAAACAATAAATGCTGGAAAGAGTGTGGAGAAAAGGGAACTCTCCTATACTGTTGGTAGGAATGTAAATCGGTACAGCCACCATGGAGGACATATGGAGGTTCCTTAAAAAGCTAAAAATAGAACCATCGTATGACCCAGCAATCCCACTCCTGGGCATAAACCCAGAGAAACCCATAATTCCAAAAGATGCATGTATCCTAGTGTTCGTTGCAGCACTATTTACAATGGCCAGGACATGGAAGAATCTCTTTTTTTTCTGCCTTTTCCCTAGATGTTGTATCTTTGCATATATCCTTATTAACCTATTCTTGCTTTGTACATACTTTAACTATTTTGCTTCTTTTAATCTACTGTAGAAACCAGGCACTCACATTTCTTTGATTCCTCTGCAAATAAGCAGAAATGGGATTAAACACCACAGGTGAAATATTCCTGAGTACTGGTGTTTGGATGCCGTGACACTTATTTGGGTTTCTTAGATTCTCTCAGTACTTTTCTCAGCTTGATTTCTGTCTGTTAGTTGTGTCCCCAGAAATCGGAGATTTCCAAACATCTGAGTTGTTGATAGGCAAGGCACCATCCTACGAATCAACAATAACAAGTGCACTTTAACTTACATGATCACTTTTTCTCTGAACCCAGCTCTTATATCAGGCTTTCCTGAGAATACTGTCTCCAATTTCCAAACAGTTCACAGTCTTGTTGAACTACATAAGACACCCTAATGAAAAATACGGAGAACATTTACAAAGAAGTGGACATTTCAAGACCTTAATAGAATGTTTCAGTTCAGTTCAGTTGCTCAGTCGTGTTCGACTCTTTGAGACCCCATGAATCACAGCATGCCAGGCCTCCCTGTCCATCACCAGCTCCCGGAGTTCACTCAGACTCACGTTCATCAAGTCGGTGATGCCATCCAGCCATCTCATCCTCTGTCGTTCCCTTCTCCTCCTGCCCCTAGTCCCTCCCAGCATCAGAGTCTTTTCCAATGAGTCAACTCTTCACATGAGGTGGCCAAAGTACTGGAGTTTCAGCTTGAACATCATTCCTTCCAATGAACACCCAAGACTGATCTTTAGAATGGACTAGTTGGATCTTCTTGCAGTCCAAGGGACTCTCAAGAGTCTTCTCCAGCACCGCAGTTCAAAAGCATCAATTCTTTGGCGCTCAGCCTTCTTCACAGTCCAACTCTCACATCCATACATGACTACTGGAAAAACCATAGCCTTGACTAGACGGACCTTTGTTGGCAAAGTAATGTCTCTGCTTTTGAATATGCTATCTAGGTTGGTCATAACTTTCCTTCCAAGGAGTAAGCGTCTTTTAATTTCATGGCTGCAATCACTATCTGCAATGATTTTGGAGCCCCAAAATTGTTTATAGGTTATTAAATAGAGTGGCACATGGGTGAAATTAACCAGGAAAGAAGTACCTGTCCCCAGGGGACTGAAGAGAAGGCAAGATGAGATCCCTCTCTGGGGAGCAGGGAATCAGATGAAATTATGTCCAAAAAAGCTCTTGGTAGTAGGCCAGGAGGAATGAAAGCAGAGAGCCTAATACTGAGTCCTAAGAAATGCACCTTGGTAAGGGTTGGGGAGAAGATTAGGGGAGGAACCACAGTGCCTGAAGTATAATAGTGTATCATTAATTGCCTCTCAATAAAGAGTCTATGGAAACTTCCCTGGCAGTCCAGTGGTTAAGACTGCGCTTTCCAATGCAGGGTGTGCAGGTTTGATCCCTGGTCAGGGAGCTAAGATCCCAAGTGACTCATGGCCCAAAAACCAGAATACAAACATCAGAAGCAATATTATAGCAAATTCAGTGAAGAGTTTTAAAATGGTCCACATTAAAAAAAGTTTTAATTTAAAAAATGTGTACTTTGTAACAGATATGTATACCATTATATAATTGATAAACAACAAGGACCTACTGGGTAGCACAGAGAACTATATTCACTATCTTGTAATAACCTATAATGGAAAAGAATCTGAAAAAAAGATATAAATATATAACTGAATCAATTTGTCATACACCTGAAGTTAACACCTTATGTAAATCAACTAGAGTTCAATTAAAAAATAATCTGTTTGTTTATATTCATTCTCCTAGTAGAGGGTTCAAGTGTGTTTTTTCCCAAACATAGCAGTTTCAGTTACACTTTCATCCTTTCCCCATCATGCTTAGCGGGGCCTACAGTTAATTCTGGTGCAAGTAGATGCAAATCAGGCACTGCCCTAAGCCGCCCTGTGCACTCACTCTCGGCTTCATCTCTCTTCTTACTCCTCCATTCCCACTATCATGGCCTTTAGTTTCACTGGAGGTTCCTCTGTGGTCAGGGTTCCGCTCCCCTAACCTACAAGTTCAGCCTAACACTTCTCAGTTTGTTACTAAGGATACTTCATCACTAAGAATGATGATATTTCTGCATCCTTGGTGCCCATGTACCACATTTAGGTAGAACTAGCACTTGGATATCCCTAGCAACAGCAGCAGTGGTTCAGACAGTAAAGCATCTGCTTACAATGTGGGAGACCCAGGTTTAATCCCTGGGTCAGGAAGATCTCCTGGAGAAGGAAATGGCAACCCACTCCAGTATTCTTGCATGGAAAACTCCAAGACGGAGAAGCCTGGTAGGCTACAGTCCATGGGGTTGCAAAGAATCAGACACAACTGAGCGACTTCACTTTCTTTTCTTCATCTTCCCTGGTGGCTCAAATGGTAAAGCATCTGCCTACAAAGTGGGAGACCTGGGTTAGATCCCTGGGTTGGGAAGATCCTCTGGAGAAGGAAATGGCAACCCACTCCAGTACTCTTACCTGGAAAATCCCATGGGCAGAGGAGCGTGGTAGGCTACAGTCCATGGGGTCGCAGAGTCGGACACGACTGAGCGACTTTGCTTTCACTTTGCTTGCTTTCAGACATACTCATCCAAGAAAGAGTTCATGGGGTGATGCTGTTACACAATTTAATTTCTTTCTAACCTTATTCCAAGTTTATCAGATTTTATTTACCTTTGGAAAAAATGCTTGTTCTTTCTCAACAGATGTATTTTCCTTTTTGCCTCTAACAACTGTGTGCTGTAGCAGTGAGAGCATTAAGATTTATAACATTAAGAAAGCCATTGGCTACATGATCACATCAGCTATGTGGTTAAGAATCTTTTGCCAAAATTTCCTTTGAGGATACAATATTTCAACCTGAATTATGAAAAATTCTTTCCTACTTTGGAAATCAACAAGTTACAGCTCTTACTAAATGGGGATTTACAAATAGGATTAATGAAATCCATGTTGCACCTACATCTGTTTCCTTTCAAGCAGATCGCCTCTTTTAAATGTGAAAATGTTGAAATACATTTCTCTTAGACATCATGCAAGGAATGAATTTCAAAAAGTTCAATTTTGTCAGAATTTTTGAATTGAAAAGATTAGAATCCAACTTTTGGATTTTTTTTAATAAAATGAAACAGACAAGTAAATTTAGAAACTTGCACAAAGTACATCACTAGTTGGTAGAAGAACAGGGATTGTTATCCAGATTTCTTAAATCCAAGTCATATTTATTGCTGGGTTTACTGAGCAAAAGACTGAGTCATGGAAAAACAAGAATGATCAGCACTTAGAGTGCTTAGGGATCATTAAGGCCATGACCTGCACACCAGTCAGATACCACATAGAGAAATGAAAGCTTCCTGTGTTCTCTTTCCTTTTCCAGAATTCATGGGAGTTGATATTTACTGGAAAGTCTGAGTTCATCTGCTGCCAACTGAAGCTATTATTTAATTAGTTACCTGGAATGGCAAGTAACCAAAGGTGGCTCATAGTGGTAGGTGGCAGATGCAATTAGATTATAGTCAAGGATATTGAAATTTGGTGTTCCAGGTGGGAATCCTGTGGGAGCAAGAATGTTGTGTTTGCAGAGGAATAAAACAAATGGCACCCCCTTGTCAGGAATGACATTGTTCAGTCACCCAAGCAGAGAACTGCAATGTGTACTTTGACTGAACAGAAGAGGGCAACATCTGGAAAAAGTGTTCCTTGCTTGCCTCTTTAGAGAATCAGAGATTCCTGGAGTTCACTGGATTTTGAATGCACACCAGCTTAGTCCCAGGCTGTCTGCTGAGCATTGAGTGTGTCCAATCTAAATAAGAATATGAAGCTCTAAGTCACTATGGAGATAGGAAGAACTTGGGGATTTGAGCATATTAACCTCTAGGATTCTTCTCTTTCCATCTACAGGGTAGTTAGTTAGAACTGGTTTCCTAGGATTGGGTAGAACCTGAATTTAACGTTATAGGAGCCTGGACTGGCTCAGGTTCAAGTGTTTGATCTTGACCTGGCATATACAGTTGAAATGCATAGTGATCCTAAAAAGGGGCACTTGTTTCTAAGTATAAAGAAAGAAGCTGCCATACTTATGTGGGTCTGATTGCTTTTCCATTACTGAAATATAAACTGTTGTTTCACTTTCTCTTCCTCTTGGACTTGAGAAACTGGCACAAATATCATGTGAATAAAATGGTTGTGTGTGTGTGTGCTCAGTCGCTCAGTCATGTCCGACGCCTTGCAACCCCATGGACTGCAGCCCTCCAGGCTCCCCTGTTCATGGAATTTTGGTTTTACAAAGAGCTTGATTGACAGCTTGAAACTATCACATAACTATATGCTATTCAGTTCAGTTCAATTCAGTCGCTCAGTCATGTCCAACTGACTCTTTGCAACCCCATGAATTGCAGCATGCCAGGCCTCCCTGTCCATCACCAACTCCTGGAATTCACTCAAACTCACGTCCATCGAGTTGGTGATGCCATCCGGCCATCTCATCCTCTGTCGTCCCCTTCTCCTCCTGCCCTCAATCCCTCCCAGCATCAAAGTCTTTTCCAAGGAGTCAACTCTTCGCATGAGGTGTCCAAAGTACTGGAGTTTCAGCTTTAGCATCATTCCTTCCAAAGAACACCCAGGGCTGATCTCCTTTAGGATGGACTGGTTGGATCTCCTTGCAGTCCAAGGGACTCTCAAGAGTCTTCTCCAGCACCACAGTTCAAAAGCATCAATTCTTCGGTGCTCAGCCTTCTTCACAGTCCAACTCTCACATCCATACATGACCACAGGAAAAACCATAGCCTTGACAAGACGGACCTTTGTTGGCACTATTAAAACAAGATAAAAGTAAAAACTTAATTTGAAAAGATTTGAGGGACTTCCCCTCTGGTCCAGTGGTTAAGAATCCACCTGTCAATGCAGGGGACATGGGTTTGATCCCTGGTCTGGAAAGATCCCACATGCCTACGGGACCACTAAGCCTCTGTGTCACAGCTACCGAGCCTATGTGCCCTAGAGCCTGTGCTCTGCAACAAGAAAAGTCACGCCAGTGAGAAGTCCACGCACTGCAACAGCGAGGAGCTCCCACTTGCCACAACTAGAGAAAGCCTGCGCAGGGCCATCAAGATCTAGAACAGCCAAAAATAAGCAGATAAATAAATAAATTAGAGAAGTTGGTTTAAAACGCTTCAGTGGAGGAAATTAGCTGCCATTATTTTTTCACATAAAGAAAGCTGAGCACTGAAGAATTGATGCTTTTGAAAAGTGGTGTTGGAGAAGACTCTTGAGAGTCCTTTGGACAGCAAGGAGATCCAACCAGTCCATCCTAAAGGAAATCAGTCCTGAATATCCACTGGAAGGACTGATGCTGAAGCTGAAACTCTAATACTTTGGCCACCTTATGCAAAGAACTAACTCATTTGAAAAGACCCTGATGCTGGGAAAGATTGAAGGCGGGAGAAGGGGTCGACAGAGGATGAGATGGTTGGATGGCATCACCGACTCAATGGACATGAGTTTGAGTAAGCTCTGGGAGTTGGTGATGGACAAGGAAGCCTGGTGTGCTGCAGTCTATGGGGTCGCAAAGAGTCGGGCACGACTGAGTGACTGAACTGAACTGAACTGATTCTTTTCCATGTTGCTTGATCAACATGATAAATTCTGCTGGTTGCTTCCCAAACACACCCACCCCTTCATGCTTTGTAATAAGGCCCCAGTATTAACTGGGCACAGATAAATAAACTTCCTGCCTTCCTAGCAACAGGGACAGTCATGTTACTGCTTTGGCAAAGAAATCAAATACAAAAGCGTTATGTGGTCATGTGTCATTTTGAGAAAATTTCCTGAAAAAGACAGAACATACTCTTCTTCACTTCTCTTCTTTCTTTCTTCCTTCCATATTCAATGTGGATTTTATATAATGGCCAGAGCTCTGGAATCCTTCTTGTGCCATGAGGAAGTGGTTTGGTAGAGCAAATAGCAGAAAGAAGGCTGGACCTTGGATGATTATGTAGCTGCTAAAGTAATTGTGCTACCGGTGTCTGATGTCTTTTTAATAAAAGGAACATTGGCTTCCTTCTTGCTTAAGCCATAGTTGTTTAACCTTATAAATTAAATGTTTTCTTAAAACATGAAATAATTTAATGATCAATGGTGTCTTCTCTAAGAACTTACTGAAAATATACTTGGTAGAAGCAACTGTTCTCTACAAATTGGGAACTTACACCTTTTGTCTAGTGTTTAGAGGTGTACCTCACTCATTCTTTCACTTGGAAAGAGAATAGCTGATCTCACTGGTGAACTCAGGGGAAAAAGACAGCAGGCACAGGTCTCTTTTAGGCGAGGCAGTTCCAGCTCTTCCTGAGGTCAGTTTACCGTGGTTGGCTCTGCCCACAGCAGGAGAGCAATACAGTCACGGAGAGAAAGTAAGTCTCAGCAAAGAAATTATTTGGCAGCCTCCCCTGGCCTCACATCTCCCATCTAGCTTTATCAACATGTAAACTGATGTTTTTCGCCTCCACTAGTTTGTTTTAGGGCTTCCCTGGTGGCTCAGAGGTTAAAGCATCTGCCTGGAATGTGGGAGACCGGGGTTCGATCCCTGGGTCGGGAAGATCCCCGGAGAAGGAAATGGCAACCTATACCAGTACTCTTGCCTGGAGAATCCCATAGAGGGAGGAGTTTGTTTTATTTCTTAGTTAGCTTTAATTTGGGGCAACGGGGCTGACTCACGTCTAGGAATGCTTATTTACCACCCTCAAACTCTAAGAACAAAGGTCAATAAGAGGCTGAGGGGTGGCCCATCACGTTTTGTTAAGATATTTTATCAATTCATTTTTATTAACAGCATCATGCTGCAAAGATAACATAACTACGTAATTACTATTGGATTACTCCTGACAAAGAGAAAATTCATATTTCTAATTCTTTGAATCTTTTTTAAACAAACTGTTCCATTAGTATTTCATATAATTTCCTTTTATGGTATGGAAAATATTCACCAAATTATATAAGGATACTTTATAGACATATTGTTTAGTTCCAAAATTATGTAGACATAGCTTCCAGGGAAAGAATCACAAAGTTTGAAATCATCTAGACCTATTGTGGGAGAACCACAACCAGGCATAATAATTGTCTGCATAAATATCCTGTGAGCTGTAACATGGGGTAGTTCACCAAATAATTGTAGACAACTTGGATTTCAAAACATCTTACCACATTCTCTTTTCAAGATACAAAGTTGAAACAATTGGATCTTTCATTAAAAATGAAAAAAGGATAAATTTATCAAAATCCATACTTGAAGCTCTTTATTATATTTAAGGACAATTATTCTATTAAAAGAAAATTTCTTATAAATGGTCATCTAAGTTAATTAAATATCATTATGATAAAGTTGAAAATTTTGTATAATTTTTTCTTCAAGTTTGAGATACTGAATACTAATGACTTTCCAGATAATGAATCTTCCCTGTTTTGTTTGAGGGCTAAGGATTGGGTTTTGGGTATGTGTTATGTTTACTTTGTTAGGCTGAATTGTGAATTTTACCACTTCATATGTTCTGAAACAATTTAATGGCACATAAATTTTCTAGAAAATATTTAGATAATTCACTTGTAAAAATTAAAAGTATTTTATGTAGGCAATTGATAAATGTTTAAATTTGATCCTTATTAGTCCATTAATAATAAATACTTCATACTGAAGCAATTTGGTAGTTTTCCAGAAAATATTTATTTTACCGTATTTCCAAAATTTTTTTAGCATACCAATGGGCACAATATTTTGTAATAGTAGTGGCCTTATTTACATATTTGTCATGCTCTCTTTGTTTTTTTCCATCTTTTCACCATTAGATTTTCCAAAGTTTGCCTGCTTTTTCTCCCCCCAAACCATATTCCATTACTTTCTAAATAATTGGCTCCTGCTGCTGCTGCTGCTAAGTCACTTCAGTCGTGTCTGACTCAGTGCAACCCCATAGACGGCAGCCCACTAGGCTTCCCTGTCCCTGGGATTCTCCAGGCAAGAACGCTGGAGTGGGTTGCCATTTCCTTCTCCAGTGCATGAAAGTGAAAAATGAAAGTGAAGTCGCTCAGTTGTGTCCGACCCTCAGCGACCCCGTGGACTGCAGCCTTCCAGGCTCCTCCATCCATGGGATTTTCCAGGCAAGAGTACTGGAGTGGGGTGCCACTGCCTTTTCCTAATTGGCTCCTAGATTAAGTAATTCCATGATTCTTCCATTACAGTAATTTTTTGGAAATAACCATAAATGTCTGTATTTACATAGGTAGCAGATGTTTTAAAAAAGTTTTCGATAATGTGTATAAGGCAAAGTATTTTACTGTAATATTGTTTTTGTTTGGAGTCTTCAGTGAATCATTGAACTCCCAAACCTCCTCTTTAAAGCAATTCTCAGTCTGAAAGGGAAGACAGACATACAAGCAAAATACTATAATACAGACACAGATAATTAACATATTCACTAATAAATATATCCCCAGATAGATACAGAGGGGATTATAAGAAATTTGGATCTGAGTTCAGTTACTCATGTAGGACCGGGGGAATTAGGGAAATTCCTCCAGTTAGGGAAATTTCCTCCAAGAATTTGAACTTGGTGTTAATAATGTGTAGGAAAATTCAGACAAATCTGGGAAAGGAGAATGTTAAGGCATTCCAGGGAGAGAAGAGAGTGTGAACAAAAGCACAGAAATGAGAAAAGGCATGGCGTGTGCTGTGAACTGAGGCAGCTGGGAACTGCTAGTGAGAGAGAAGGTCAGGGAGGGAGGCAACCCTAATTCTCTGCTTAGGAGCTGGACTCTTTCCTAAGTGACTAGAGGTTTAACCACAAGGAGATTTGAAGTTGGGCAAATTTCCCTTTGGGCTCCATGGAGGATTATTTGAAAGACACAAGGATGGGAAGCAGATTAAGGGGAGCTGAAGAGTGAATGAGAGATGAGAAAGTGTTGCTCATGGTTTCAAGAAGTTTGGGGCTTATATAGAGAGAAGTAAATTGGATGGTGGCTGCTGGGAGCAAAGGTCAAGAGAGGTTGGGCAGATTTTGTATTTTAGAATGGAAATGTATTTCTCTTCTGACATGCTGAGGAGATGGAACTGACAGTAAAGGGGAGTCTGAAAAGAAAAGAGTTGCTCTTCCCAGATGGCTTCTCCTAGAGTGGAAAGTGGTCCATCGTCTTATCTCCTGTTTGGACTGTGCTTATTCTAGCCCCGCCCCCCGCATTCGCTCAAGACTTTGAAGCTGGTGCTGTATGTAAGCTTTCTGTAAGTTGTGTTTAAAATCAGTCATTCCCAGGATGAAAGTAGATTTATCCTGAAGATATCGATATTTAGATTGCGCTTCTTGCTTCGTGTCAGAAAGAGAAATGGTTAATGAAGGTTGATCATAAACCAATCTCTTTCAATTGGGGTCCTGGAAAGCAGGCTTGTAGCTGCAGCACTGATGCCACCTGCTGGACACCTTCGGAACAAAGCTTTTCCTTTGCCTCTTGGTTTTCTTCTGTCCTTCCTGAGCAATAAGATACAAAATTTAATGTCAAACGCACACACTCACAAAAACACAATTAAACTTTTAGAGTCCGCTGTTTGTTAATCAGGCAGTAACTATTCACCACGAACCCTCATGATTCGGTCATCCAGACTGGCCAGCATCTTCTACTTGGCCAGCATCTCCTGGATAATGGTTTGATTATTAAAAATAGTATCAATATAATAGTAAATAAGCTATTTAGTGAACTCTTACCTTTATCCTCTAATCCATTACCATAATAAATATTAATTTCCTTGTAATACTTTAGTTGTTACTAATGATTGCTTCTCAGTAGAAGCTAGCATTACTGCTCTCCAATACGAGGGATAATTTATAAAAAAGCACAAATTTAAGAACATATTTAAAATGTTTGAACTACTTTCCCCGCTAGTGGAACAGTATTTGGGGGCTCTCTTGACCTCCCATTTTATATTTTGAAATTTTAAACAGTTTAGATCATTGTTTGAATTAGAGATTGTGAAAGTTTTTTTTCCCCTAAAAGCAAAGTAGCCTTGATACACAATAGGCATCTACTGTTTTATTTGGCAGTTTTTGAGAAAGTAAATGCAAAATTTCAAATGCTTAGACTTAGCTGATTTTTCCTAACCCCCCAGATGATGGCAGCGCATCCAGATTTTACTGTATTGGAACACATGAGGGAAAAGAATTCACCTCCACTTACTCAGTAGGCCTAAATACTGTATTTTGTTCCATGTAATTCTGATCCTCAAAGGTTTCTAATCCTAATACTGTATTGCTTTGTGTTTTGAACAAAGGACTACACCATCACTGTAACCACATCTACAGTTTTTCTGCTAGTGAATGGCATTTTGATTAGCACCTGGCTCCTTCCTTGGGCAGTAACAGACCAAGGAGTTATTTCTAGGTAAGTAACATCCAGTGGAACTTTCTACCATGGTGGTAATATCATATCTTGCATGCTCATTCCCTAAGTCGTGTCTCATTCTTTGTAACCCCATGGATTGTAGCCTACCAGGCTCTTGTCAAGAGCCTGGCAAGAATACTGGAGTGGGTTGCCATGTCCTCCTACAGGGGTCTTTCTGACCCAGATCTCGAACCCATGTCTCCTGTGTCTCCTGGATTGGCAGGCTGGCTTTTTACCACTGACCCACCTGGGAACCTACTCTGTCCAGAACAGGTGGCCTTTGAGCACTTTAAATGCGTTGATGCTGTTCGTACTACTAGTAGGTAGCACTCCTGGTAAGTGTGTGGTGCTGCTGAGGGACTCAATTTTTATTTTGACTTACTATGAATTCATTTTTATGGTAGTAGAGACCCTCCTGGAGAATACAGTTCTAGATGGCACAAGTGAGTTTGTCAAATGATCAAAACTTTTTTCCTGACATCAAACGGATCAATGTTACTTTGTGGTTTAAAGCTTGCTCATGGCAGTCCATCCGGTATTCTTGCCCAGAGAATCCCATAAACAGAAGAGCCTGGTGGGCTACAGTCCATGGGATCGCAAACAGCTGGACATAACTGAAGCGACTTAGTAGCAGCAGCAACTATCTTAAGTTCAGTTAGTCTGAAAAGACTGCCTCCAAATTAAACTATTTTACAATATTGTTTTTTTAATTGAAGTATAGTTGATTTACAATTTTGTGTTAGTTTCAGGTATATAGCACATTGATTCAGTTATATGTAGATATATATTCTTTTTCAAATTCTTTTCCTTTATAGGTTATTACAAAATTTTGAGTATAGTTCCCTGTGATATACAGTAGGCCCTTGTTGGTTATCTAGTCAGTATATAGTAGTGTGTATATATTAAGCCCAAATTCCTAATTTATTCTCCCCACTCTTCTTTGGTAACCTTAGTTTTTTTCAGATGTCTGTGAATCTATTTCTGTTTTATAAAAAATTCATTTGTGTCATTTCTTTTAGATTCCACATACAAGTGATATTATTTGGGATTTGTCTTTCTCCTGACTTAGTATGACATTCTCTAAGTCCATCCACATTGCTGCATATGGCATTATTTCACTCTCTTTTATGTCCAAGTAGTATTTCATTGTATAAATATACCACATTCTTTACCTGAGCTTCTCAGCTGGCACTAGTGATAAAGAACCCTCCCTGCCAATTCAGGAGACAAAAGTTTGACCCCTGGGTTGGGAAGATCCCCTGGAGGAGGGCATGGCAACTCACTCCAGTATTCTGGCCTGGAGAATCCCATGGACAGAGGAGCCCGTGGCAGGTTCTAGTCCATTGGGTTGCAAAGAGTCGTATACAACTGAAGTGACTGGGCATGCCTGCATGTGGATATTTAGGTTACTTCCATATCCTGGCTGTTATAGTGTTGCAGTGAACACTAGGGTGCATGTGTCTTTTCAAATTAGAGTTTTCTCTAGATATATTCCTGGAATTTCCTCTGGTTCTTTCTAAAGCTCACCACATCGTCCCCCAGTCCCTGCCTTCCTACTTGTCTATACTGATGGATTTTCTCTGTTGTTGTTATTGCTCTTCGGTCATTCCATCCATTTGCTGCTTCTGACCATTGATTTCTGTGTTCTACACATTCTCCCTGGACTTTAATTCCCATTTCTCTGCTGTTGATTTCTTAATCCCTACAGCACCCCTGATCTGGCTATGCCTCTCAGTGCAAATCTGATTGCCTAGTGCTGCAGTCTCCAGCCTTTTGGGCACCAGGGACTGGTTTCATGGAAGACAATTTTTCCACAGACCAGTGATGGGAGGGGGTATGGTTTCAGAATGATTCAAGCATGTTAGGAAGTGGCTGTAAATACAGATGAAGTTTCCCTCGTTGGCCTGCTGCCCACCTCCTGCTCTAGAGCTTGGTTCCTAACGGGTCATGAACCAGGATCGGTCCATGGCCTGGTGATTAGGGACCCCTGGCTAGTGGATATCTCCACTTGGGGAGCTCTGATAAAATACTCAAAGCTAAATTTGTATTCCACTAAGTGGGCTCTTCAAATAGACTGTATTACAGCCAATCAGTTACCACAGCAGGTACTGGGCTCCTTCACACTGTTCCATGATGTAATCAATCCCCACGTTCTACTAATTTTAGCTCCTGATAATCTTCAAACCCAACTCCCTTCTCTCCATCTTTGTATTTACTGCCCTGTCCAATCTTTCATCATCTCTCTCCCACAGCAGCAACCTTCTCAATGTTTCCTTATTTTGTTCACTTGCAACCCTTCCTCCACATAACCATGTCTTTTAAAAGACAGCTTCTCCATTTATACCCTCCAATGTCTCCTGAGTTGCCTAAGGATCAACGCTAAGCCTCTTGCATTGTGTCTTGCAATGTTTCCGTGACCCACTGCACTAACCATCCAGCCCTGACTCCTCTCCTTCTGGCCTCACGCTTTGTCCTGCCATGATTGCAATGCTTGTTCCTCTCTGAACGCCTTACTGCATTTCCTTTCTTTCCTTTCAAACCTCTGAGGATTTATTCATAATGTTCCCACTCTTAGGACCTTGGTCTGGCACCCCTACCCCCAGACACACACCCCACTTCCTGACTATTTCCTCCTTATTCAGGCACAACTCAGGCACCCTTTCCTCTAAGACACTTCTTTTTTTAATTCCCAGGTTAGAGCACATCACCCTACTCAGGTTCTTTGTATGTCTTTGTCTTTGCAATTAAAACTGTTTGTTTGCTCACTCAGCTGCTTAAAAGCAAGGAATTTATCTTATTCAATGACTGTATTCAGTAGATGCTCAAAAGCTTTATCAAATTAAAAATATATATTTATTTATTTATTTGGCTGCACCAGGTCCTAGTCAAGGCACGCAGGACCCTCGATTTTTGCTGTGTCATTGGGAATCTTTAGTTGTGGCACATGATCCCTTAGTTGTGGCATGTGGGATCCAGTTCCCAGACCAGGGATTGAACCCAGTCAGTCAGTTCAGTCACTCAGTTGTGTCTGACTCCTTGTGACCCCATGGACTGCAGCATGCCAGGTTTCCCTGTCCATCACCAACTCCTGGAGCTTGCTGAAACTCATGTCCATCGAGTCAGTGATGCCATCCAACCATCTCATCCTCTGTCGGCCCCTTCCCTCCTGCCTTTAACCTTACCCAGCATCAGGGTCTTTTCCAATGAGTCAGTTCTTTGCATCAGGTGGCCAAAGTATTGGAGTTTCAGCTTCAGCATCAGTCCTTCAAATGAATATTCAGGACTGATTTCCTCTAGGATTGACCGGTTGGATCTCTTTGCAGTCCAAGGGACTCTCAGGAGTCTTCTCCAATACCACAATTCAAAAACTTCAATTCCTCAGTGCTCAGATTGAACCTAGGCCCCCTGTATTGCAAATGTGAAGTCCCAGCCACTGGACCACAAGGGAAGTCCCTTTACAAAACTTTGGAATGAAAGCGAAGTCATTCAGTCATGTCCGACTCTTTGTGACCCCATGGACTGTAGCCTACCAGGCTCCTCATTCCATGGGATTTTCCAGGCAAGAGTACTGGAGTGGGTTGCCATTTCCTTCTCCAGGGGATCTTCCCAACCTAGGGATTGTCTCCCGCATTGCAGGCAGACGCTTTACCATCTGAGCCACTAGAGAAGCTCAGAATGAAACGAAACTCATGATCAAATTGTAAGAACTGGCTCTCTCATCATAGTGTGTAGAAAATAGAGGGTAAGCTCATATGGAAGAAAATTATATGACAGCTCTGGATAGGACTTTCCTATCTTCAGATTGTCTTAACCTCTCTGCCCAACTGCCCAGTCATGAAGATTTCTTTACAGAATCATCCCAAGTGACCTGTAGCTCATCTCAAACGTCTGCTATGACAATCAACAGTAAAATCAGTTCTGCCAGACAGTGATGGTGAGGGAGCATCACAGACACTCCCTGGGAGAGAGGAATCGCCAGTGCAGGAGACCTAAGAGACCTGGGCTCAGTCCCTGGGTGGGGAAATCCCCTGGAGGAGGGCATGGCAACCCACTCCAGTGTTCTTGCCTGGAGAATCCCATGGACGGAGGAGCCTCTCAGGCTACTGCCCATGGGGTCACAAAGAGTCGGATACAACTGAGCAAATGAGCTCACACTCACGGCTGCATCTGTAGAGACAGTTCAGTGGTACTCTTGCTATAGATGCCCCCTTTAAGTGATTTGTACAGGGTGGCAAGACAAGGGTTGACACAGCACAACAAGGGTTTATCAGGTACAATAAGAAATAAATAAAAGTGTGAGTCCCAGGCCAATCCTTCTCACATGCAAGAATAATCAAAGAAAGAGAAAAAAAAAATTAAGTCTTGTTTAAATGAGGGCTGCTTTCTAAATCACAGCAGATGGTAAACCAAGGGAAAGATGTGACTCATCGTATCTATTTAGAGAAAACCAGTGAACAGACTGTTACCCATCTTCTTATGACTTTGTTTGCCTGTGAACTAGCCTCAGATATTTACCAAATTTATCAAACTGTCCCATTGTAAAAATGGCTTAGTAAAGAAAAAGGCAGGAAATGACTGTTGACCAGTCATTATATTACAGAAAAACATGAACCCCCACCCCCACCCCGCAAACCAAGACCCATAAAGGAACATATCCACAGATGGGTTCTTTTGCATATTACCAGATGCCCAAGTACACTTACAGACCTCAGTTGTCTACAGTGCCCTCATCCACAAAGCCTTATGATTTCCACACCGTGTCAATCACAGAATTACGCCTCTTCATTAGTTTCTACCACCGCTCCAAGTACACTAAGTATTTTATGAGATTTATGAATCACACTCAAGAGCCTGTTGCCCTAAAATTCCTCTTGGACCACTACCTTTCCAATCCCCTACTTCTTACGCTTGGGATACACCCTGCATCTCAGCTCACCTCCCCATCTGGTGGATGCCAGCCGACCTTGCATTTTGTATTCCTCCTCACAATTTCAGGCATCTATAATGCAGAGCAATTCATCTGTCCCAAGCTCTACTTCAACTTATGTTCCATCACCCGCCAAAGCTTTTAGCGTTCTAGTTAGAATATCTACCCTTTTGGGGAATGATTCAAATATTAAACATATTTTTGTGTGTCACTGACATACACTGACATACACAGAGGATTTCTTCATAATGTTTAATGAGAAACACTGTTAAAATCCACATCGTTGAAGTCTGTTTCAAACATATATATGGAATTTAGAAATATGGTAACAATAACCCTGTATGTGAGACAGCAAAAGAGACACAGAAGTATAGAACAGTCTTTTGGACTCTGTGGGAGAGGGAGAATGTGGGATGATTTGGGAGAATGTCATTGAAACATGTATAATATCATATAAGAAATGAATCGCCAGTCTAGGTTCGATGCAGGATACAGGATGCTTGGGGCTGGTGCACTGGGATGACCCAGAGAGATGGTATGGGGAGGGAGGTGGGAGTAGGGTTCAGGATTGGGAACACATGTGCACCCATGGCAGATTCATGTTGATGTATGGCAAAACCAATACAGTACTGTAAAGTAAAATAAAGTTAAAAAAAAAAAAAAAAGGTCAGTTTACATTTTTGACCCTACACGGGCTTCCCAGGTGGCTCAGCTAGTAAAGAATCCATCTGCCAATGCAGGAGATGCAAGAGACGTGGGTTCAATCCTCAGGTCAGGAAGATCCTCTGGAGAAGGAATGGCAACCCACTCCATTATTCTTGCTGGAGAATTCCATAGACAGAGGAGCCTGGAGGGCTACAGTTCAGGCAGTTGCAAAGAGTCGGACATGACTGAGTATGCAGGCTCACACACACACATAGATAGAAACTAAGATTTCACATATATCAGTTCAGTTCAGTTCAGTTCAGTCGCTCAGTCGTGTCCAACTATTTGCGACCCCATGAATCACAGCACACCAGGCCTCCCTGTCCATCACCAACTCCCAGAGTTCACTCAGACTCATATCCATTGAGTCAGTGATGCCATCCAACCATCTCATCCTTTGTTGTCCCCTTCTCCTCCTGCCCCCTATCCCTCCCAGCATCAGAGTCTTTTCCAGGAGTCAACACTTCACATGAGGTGGCCAAAGTACTGGAGTTTCAGCTTCAGCATCATTCCCTCCAAAGAAATCCCAGCGCTGATCTCCTTCAGAATGCACTGGTTGGATCTCCTTGCAGTCCAAGGGACTCTCAAGAGTCTTCTCCAACACCACAGTTCAAATGCATCAATTCTTCGGCACAGCTTTCTTCACAGTCTAACTCTCACATCCATACATGACCAGGGGAAAAACCATAGCCTTGACTAGACAGACCTTTGTTGGCAAAGTAATGTCTCTGCTTTTCAATATGCTATTTAGGTTGGTCATAACTTTTCTTCCAAGGAGTAAGCGTCTTTTAATTTCATGGCTGCAATCACCATCTGCAGTGATTTTGGAGCCCAAAAAAATAAAGTCTGCCACTGTTTCCACTCTTTCCCCATCTATTTGCCATGAAGTGATGGGACCGGATGACATGATCTTCGTTTTCTGAATGTTGAGCTTTAAGCCAACTTTTTCACTCTCTTCTTTCACTTTCATCAAGAGGCTTTTGAGTTCCTCTTCACTTTCTGCCATAAGGATGGTGTCATCTGCATATCTGAGGTTATTGATATTTGTCCCAGCAATCTTGATTCCAGCTTGTGTTTCTTCCAGTCCAGAGTTTCTCATGACGTACTCTACAAAGAAGTTAAATAAGCAGAGTGACAATATACAGCCTTGATGTACTCCTTTTCCTATTTGAAACCAGTCTGTTGTTCCATGTTCAGTTCTAACTGTTGCTTCCTGACCTGCATACAGATTTCTCAAGAGGCAGGTCAGGTGGTCTGGTATTCCCATCTCTGTCAGAATTTTCTACAGTTTATTGTGATCCACACAGTCAAAGGCTTTGGCATAGTCAATAAAGCAGAAATAGATGTTTTTCTGGAACTCTCTTGTTTGTTTGATGATCCAGCGGATGTTGGCAATTTGATCTCTGGTTCCTCTGCCTTTTCTAAAACCAGCTTGAACATCTGGAAGTTCACGGTTCATGTATTGCTGAAGCCTGGCTTGGAGAATTTTGAGCATTACTTTACTAGCGTGTGAGATGAGTGCAATTGTGTGGTAGTGTGAGCATTCTTTGGCATTGCCTTTCTTTAGGATTGGAATGAAAACTGACCTTTCCCAGTCCTGTGGCCACTGCTGAGTTTTCCAAATTTGCTGGCATATTGAGTGCAGCACTTTCACAGCATCATCTTTCAGGATTTGAAACAGCTCAACTGGAATTCTATCACCTCCACTAGCTTTGTTTGTAGTGATGTTTTCTAAGGCCCACTTGACTTCACATATATACTATTAATAAAAAAATCTTCAAACCTAAAATTGTGTTCTTTTTATACATCATGGTGGGAAGGGTATGTACGTGGAGATGAAGATAAGATAAAATTGGAGGAAAATTATATCCTTTTAGATAACAGAACATAGAGATGAATGAAAAATAAGACAGGCAAATACTCTGGAGATTAATCTGATTAAAACAAATATAATTTGGTTTATATAAAGCTTTGTACGTAAGGCAGATCTGCTTTGTCTATAAGACAAAGTATAACAAGCCTTGCACCCAGATAGCTCCCTGGGATACCAACCCCCTATTATGTTTTCTGTTCATTTGAAAACAATACAGAAATTGCCAAATTCTTTAGAGCCTCAAGCCCTGCAAACAAAGCTACACAGGAAAAGCTCACACATTGTATACAGTCACCATGTCTCTTTAGATGATATTCTTTGACCTGCAATGGTTCCAGTCTTTCTTTGACTTGATAATTTTGTAGAATACCTCCTCCATATGAGCTTTAGCTGACGTTTCCTCATCATTTGATGCAGATATACATATTTGCCAGGAAAGTTCAGAAGAGAGTTGTACTGTTTTCAGGGCATTTTAACAAGAGACTCATCATGTGTGACATTACTGGGAAGGTTACCTTTGATTTCTCAGTTAGGGTGGCATCTGCACTTTTGACATGTGCCCATCATTCGATCCCTGGGTTGGGAGGATCCCCTGGAGGAAGGCATGGGAACCCACTCCAGTATTCTTGCCTGGAGAATCCCCATGGACAAAGGAGCCTTGTGGGCTAAAGTTCATGGGGTCGCAAAGAGTCAGACATGACTGAAGTGACTTAGTATGCGTGTACATCATTCTTTAAGATTTTCCTTAATTTCAGGTCCAGTGGGAAATTCCAAGCTCCTCTTGTCCCTTCTCTGCTTCAGTCCCTTAATCAATGACTTTTCTAATAATGTTTTATAGTGACAAATGGTTTTAAGTTGCCAAGATCTGGGCTTTATGTGCACTCATTGCTACTGGAACCACTCAACCTCTCAATCTCTCTTGAATCATTGCTTCAAGAACTCAGAAGAAAGAGCTAGAAATAAATTATGCATATAAACATACATTTGTCTCTATCCATAACCACCAGTTTATACTGATACCTCTAAATTCCAACCCAATTCCACAAAGTTCCTTCTAGCCACCTACCTTTCTGTATTTTTTAAAAATTTATTTATTTTTTATTGAGGGATAATTGCTTTACAGAATTTTGCTGCATATATACAGCAAATATACATATATACAGGTATACGTATATATACATATATACAGGTATACATATATCCCCTCCCTTTGAACCTCCCTCCCATCTCCCTCCCCATCCCACCCCTCTAGGTTGATACAGAGCCCCCGTTTGAGTTTCCTGAGCCATACAGCAAATTCCCGTTGGCTATCTATCTTACACATGGTAATGTAAGTTTCCATGTTACTCTTTCCATACATCTCACCCTCTCCTCTCCTCTCCCCATGTCCATAAGTCTGTTTCTCCATTGTTGCTCTGTAAATAAATTCTTCAGTATCATTTTTCTAGATTCCAAATATATGCATTAGAATACAGTATTTATCTTTCTCTTTCTGACTCTCTTCACTCTGTATAATAGGTTCTAGGTCATCCACCTCATTAGAACTGACTCCAATGCATTCCTTTTTATGGCTGAGCAATATTCCATTGTGTATGTATACCACAATTTCTTTATCCATTCATCTGTCGACAGACATCTAGGTTGCTTCCATGTTCTAGCTATTCTAAATAGTGCTTCAGTGAACAATGGGATACATGTTTCTCTTTCAATTTTGGTTTCCTCAGGGTATATATATGTAGGAGTGGGATTGCTAGGTCATATGGTGGTTTTATTCCTAGTTTTTCAAGGAATCTCCATACCATCTTCCATAGTGGCTGTATCAATTTACATTCCTCACCAACAGTGTAAGAGCATTCCCTTTTCTCTACAACCTCTCCAGCATTTATTGTTTGTAGACATTTTGATGAGGGCCATTCTGACCAGTGTGAGGTGATATCTCATTGTAGTTTTGATTTTCATTTCTCTAATAATGAGTGATGTTGAGCATCTTTTCATGTGTTTGTTAGATATCTGTATGTCTTCTTTGGAGATATGTCTGTTTAGGTTTTTTTTCCCATTTTTGATTGGGTTGTTTGTCTGGCATTGAGTTGTATGAGCTGCTTATATATTTTTGAAATCAATCCTTTGTCAGTTGCTTCATTTGCTATTATTTTCTCCCTGTTTGAAGGTTGTCTTTTCACCTTGCTTATAGTTTCCTTTTCAGTGTAAAAGCTTTTAAGTTTAATCAGGTCCCACGGTTTACTTTAGTTTTTATTTCCATTACTCTAGGAGGTGGGTCATAGAGGATCTTGCTTTAATTTATGTCATCAAGTGTTCTGCCTATGTTTTCCTCTAAGAGTTTTATAGTTTCTGGTCTTACATTTAGGTCTATCCATTTTGAGTTTATCTTTGTGTATGGTGTTAGGAAGTGTTCTAATTTCATTCTTTTACATGTAGCTGTCCAGTTTTCCCAGCACCATTTATTGAAGAGGCTGTCTTTGCCCCATTGTGTATTCTTGCCTCTTTTGTCAAAAATAAGGTACCCATAGTTGCATGGGTTTATTTCTGGGCTTTCTATCTTGTTCCATTGGCCTGTATTTCTGTTTTTGTGCCAGTACCATACTGTCATGATGACTGTAGCTTTGTAGTATAATCTGAAATCAGGAAGGTGGATTCCTCCAACTCCATTCTTCTTTCTCAAGACTGCTTTGGCTATTCAGGAATCGTGAAATTTTTTGTTCTAGTTCTGTGAAAAAAATGCCATTGATAATTTGATGGGGATTGCATTAAATCTGTAGATTGCATTTGGTAGTAGAGTCATTTTCACAATATTGATTCTTCCTACCCAGGAATATGGAATATCTCTCCATCTGTTTATGTCATATTTGATTTCTTTCATCAGTGTCTTATAATTTTCTGTGTATAGATCTTTTGTCTCCTTAGGTAAGTTTATTCCTAGATATTTAATTATTTTTGTTGCAATGGTGAATGGGATTGATTCCTTAATTTCTCTTTCTGATTTTTCATTGTTAGTATATAGAAAAGCAAGTGATTGCTGTGTATTGATTTTGTATCTGGCAACTTTGCTAAATTCACTGATTAGCTCTAGTAATTTTCTGCTACTATCTTTAGGGTTTTCTATGTAAAGTATCATATCATCTGCAAACAGTGACAGCTTTACTTCTTTTCCAATCTGGATTCCTTTTATTTCTTTTTCTTCTCTGATCGTTGTAGCTAGGACTTCCAGAACTATGTTGAGTAATAGTGGTGAAAGTGAAGACACTCTTGTCTTGTTCCTGCTCTTAGGGGGAATGCTTTCAGTTTTTCACCATTGAGAATAATGTTTGCTGTAGGCTTATCATATATGGCCTTTACTACATTAAGACAGGTTCCTTCTATGCACATTTTTTGAAGAGTTTTAATCATAAATAGGTGCTGAATTTTGTCAAAGGCTTTTTCTGCATCTATTGAGATTATCTTATGGTTTTTATCTTTCAATTTGTTAATATGGTGTATCACATTGATTGATTCTCCAGGCCAGAATACTGGAGTAGGTAGCCTTTCCGTTCTTTAGGGGATCTTCCCAATGCAGGAATTGAACATAGGTCTTCCACATTGCGGGTGGATTCTTTACCAGCTGAGCCACAAGGGAAGCCCAAGAGTACTGGAGTGGGTAGTGTATCCCTTCTCCAGCAGATCTTCCTGACCCAGGAATCAAACCGGATCTCCTGCATTGTAGGCAGATTCTTTACCAACTGAGCTCTCAGAGATAGAATTGGCCTACTGAAACCTCAGCTATAGAGCTAATTTTCTGCAAAGCTTCTCCATAGTGTACAATAGGATATGGTGTGTACATAAAATCGGCAACAACCATTTGATTCTGTTTCCTCCCACAGTCAGAATATGTGAGTCTAAGACCAAGCATGAAAACAGGAAGGGTTTATCTAATATACCTAATAACTTCAGTCACAAAATTTTTACTTCCCACCTTCATAGCGTTGAACTCTGATACAACCCCTGAGGATGTAACAGTTATTTCCCAGTTGGAAACGGGGAGGGCCACTGAGTCATTTGTGTGTTATCATTCTGTACAACAAACAAACAAAGAAACGAGGAACTTCCCTGGTGGTCCAGTGTCTAAGACTCTGTGTTTCCAATGCAGGGGGCCAAGGTTCGACCCTGGTCAAGAAACTAAGCCACATGCCACAACTGAGAGCTTGCATGCCACAAGGAAGATCAAAGACCCTGCACACTTTAACTAAGATCCCACGCTGCCAGATAAGTTTTAAAAAAAAATCAATAAAAACAAACAAAAACACCACATAGACTTAGAAAGGAGATCACTGTGGTAGCTAATGTTATAGATCCCAAATAGCACAATGAAATTTGTTTGTTGCTGTATAAGGACAGAAAGGGAGGGGTGTGTCTGAAGTCTAGAGGATTCTATGGGATACCCTCTGATATATCCATGACAATTAAAGAAGACAGTGGCAATTCAATTAAGTTAAAATTATTGAGAACTTAGATCCTTTCCTAGTGGCTCAGATGGTAAAGAATTTGCCTCCAATGCAGGAGACCTGGGTTCCATCCTTGGGTTGGGAAGATCCCCTGGAGAAGGAAATGGCAACCAACCCCAGCATTTTTGCTTGGAGAATCCCATGAACAGAGAAGCCTGGCGGGCTACAGTTTGCAGGGTTGCAAAAGTCGGACACAACTGAGTGACTAACACTTTCACTTTCACTTAGATCCTTTAAGAATGAAAGTTTGGGGTATTTAGGTAATCCTAACCGGCTGAAGTGTTAACTGGATGCAAATATAACCCAATGAGTAGTAAGGAAAAGGAAGTTATAAACATAAAGCTGAAGTTATAATGTGATTTTTTAGACTTTGCTCATCCACCCTGTCTTAGGGTACCTACCCAGAGGCTTCCCCGGTGGTTCAGATGGTAAAGGAGAATCCCCTGGAGAAGGAAATTACCTACCCACTCCAGTATTCTTGCCTGGAGAATCCCATGGACAGACGAGCGGTCAGCTACAGTACATGAGGCCACAGAGTTGGACATGGCTGAGAGATTAACATGTTATCCTTCAGTCACTGGTAAGCTTTACTTTTCCTCCCAGCCCTTAGCTCTCCCAGAAATCATATTGTCTATATACTCTAATTTTTTACTGTCTTTCTGTCACTGGGTATAAACTCCATGAGACCAAGAGATCTGTCTTTGTTCACTGCCTTCTGTCTTACACCAAGAATAGTGAGTGCTTGGCACTTAGTGATAACCTCAGATATGCAGATGACACCACCTTTATGGCAGAAAGTGAAGAGGAACTCAAAAGCCTCTTGATGAAGTGAAAGAGGAGAGTGAAAAAGTTGGCTTAAAGCTCAACATTCAGAAAACAAAGATCATGGCATCTGGTCCCATCACTTCATGGGAAGTAGATGGGGAAACAGTGTCAGACTTTATTTTGGGGGGCTCCAAAATCACTGCAGATGGTGACTGCAGCCATGAAATTAAAAGACACTTACTCCTTGGAAGGAAAGTTATGACCAACCTAGATAGCATATTCAAAAGCAGAGATATTACTTTGGCAACAAAGATTCGTCTAATCAAGGCTATAGTTTTTCCAGTGGTCATGTATGGATGTGAGAGTTGGACTATAAAGAGAGCTGAGTGCCTAAGAATTGATGCTTTTGATTTGTGGTGTTGGAGAAGACTCTTGAGAGTCCCTTGGACTGCAAGGAAATCCAGCCAGTCCATTCTAAAGGAGATCAGCCCTGGGTGTTCATTGGAAGGACTGATGCTAAAGCTGAAACTCCGATACTTTGGCCAGCTCATGCAAAGAGTTGACTCACTGGAAAAGACCCTGATGCTGGGAGGGATTGAGGGCAGGAGGAGAAAGGGACGACAGAGGATGAGATGGCTGGATGGCATCACCGACTTGATGGACGTGAGTCTGAGTGAACTCTGGGAGTTGGTGATGGACAAGGAGGCCTGGCGTGCTGTGATTCATGGGATTGCAAAGAGTCGGACACGACTGAGCGACTGAACTAAACTGACACTTAGTAAGTCTCAGGAAACATTTGTTAAATCAATGTGTTGATTCGTATCTTTTCCTTATCATGTCTTCCATATTTTTATCTCTGCAATTTTTAGGTTTAACGCAGAACAAAAAGGCTGACTCTCTCCCAGACAACAGGAGTTCTTCCTGCCTGATTGCTGATTGTCTTTCAGCTGAGACATTTTTTTTTCCCCCTGCATTAGAACTTGAACTTAAACATCAGCTTTTTGTTGGTCTTGAGCCTGCTGGCCTTTGACTGGAATTTCCCTTTTGACTCACCTGAGACAGCAACATGCTGCTGCAGTTCCGTGATCATCATGTGAGGTTATTTTTATAACATATATATATATATAATGAAAAAAAGTATAATGTATATATATGAAAACAAACACATCTTATTGATCTTAAACATATCTTAAACACATCTTAAAACCACTAGACCATTCAGGTATGACCTATATCAAATCTCTTATGATTATACAGTGGGAGTAACAAACAGATTCAAGGGATTAGATCTGATAGACAGAGTCCCTGAAGAACTGTGGATGGAGGTTCATAACATTATATGGGAGGTAGAGACCAAAACTATGCCAAGGAAAAAGAAATGCAAGAAGGCAAATGGTTGTCTGAGGAGGCCTTACAAATAGCTGAGAAAAGAAGACTCATATACAGAGGCTCACAATTCTTTTCTATAAATGACACAGAGATAAACACTACGCACGTCAACAGACTATCTCATAAGTGAGTGGTTGGTCAATTTCTGCAGAGGATGATTACAGATATTTTTATTCTAGTTACTCCTGCTGTTAAGACATGTACCTCAAGGATCCTATGAATCTTGGCTCACTACATTCATTCACATGTGTGAACAAAGGTCAATCCACTCAAGTTAAACTGAATAGCATTTCAATAGTACTTTGCAAACCAAGCACCTTCTGTCATGCATCCCCATTTGATAGACTGTCTCAGTGTAAATGCTGTCAACCCCAGGGGTACCTTTCTTTATACATGTTGCCATTGCAATTACAGTGTGTATCATTCCATCTTTGAACTGCATTTTCTAAAAGTGAGTAGATTTTGCTTTGATGAGTTAGTTTCAATAAAGAATAAATTTCTCTCTCATGTTTGAATTACTTAAGCTATTTTTCCCCACTAAAAATTTCTAGATAGTGTGCAGGTGTAAAATTTCAAAACACTTTTGATGATGTTTAAAGGAGTTCCAGTTGTAGAATTTTGAGGAATTGACACAAGAATCAATTTTGTGGGATTTTTTTTTGTTTTCTTGTACCTAAGATGATTCTAAAATATTAATACATATTCTTTTCTCTGTACTAACTAGATGTTTATTGGAATATGAGAGAATAAATTATAACTCAGTTTCTTCCAGCTGCCTTGTATTTTATTTATACAGTTTTATTGATTGTAAGTCTGAATTTCAAAAAGAGAGAAAAGCTCAACAAAGTTGAATGTCAATTAAAAGTTCTTTCTGTTCTGCCTTTGGCACTCTCCTTTGGCATCACTCTTTATATCTATTTTCTTCTGATAATAGAGACTAATCACAGCCTTTTTCACATCTCAGTGTTTGCTGGCACAAAGTAAGTGCTCAATAATGATTTTTGATGATCACAATTATGTTTTACTTAAGTTACATAAGAAGTGCACATGTCAATGTCTTATGAAAAGGTAATCAATCAATCATCAATATGGATTTTACTTGCCTCCCAAAATTGATACTATTCTGAGTAATTCTCCTTGTTCTGTGCCTAGAAACTTTTGGTGACTTTTGTTTGTGTGTTTGCTGAAAAGGTAGTGTCCTCACACTCCTGATTAGATACCTGTATTTTTACATTATTATTTTTTATCTCATTCAGAGGGATTGACAGTTTATTTGCCAGTGTGTGAATTCATCCACATGACTCTCCTGGAGAAAAAGATATAGTAGATTGACTGTTTTCTAACAATCTTTGAGAGAAACTAATCTTTGCATGCATGCTAAGTCACTTCAGTTGTGTCTGACTCTTTGTGACCCTATGGACTGTAGCCCATAAGGCTTCTCTGTCCATCAGATTCTCCAGGCAAAAATACTGGAGGGGGTTTCCAGGGAATCTTTCTGAATCAGGGATTGAACCCGTATCTCCTACGGCTCCTGCATCACAAACAGATTCTTTACAGCTGAGCCCTCATATAACTTATCTTTATCTCCTCTTTAAAAAAATTTTTAACTACTCCCATTACCATTGAATTGGTTTTCTATACAACATTTAACTTCCAGTGTCTGCATGCAGCCCTGTCACGTGTCCTGGTCTCCCTCTAAGCTTCATCACTTGAGTGTGGGGATCAATGATGACCAGTGCTCCCCACAAGAGTTGATTCATTGGAACCATCAGCTCAAGCAGATGGGTGTCTTCTGGTTTTACAGTTCAGAGAGGAAACATCATAAAGGAATTTGAAAGATTTGTTAGGTTGAATAATTAAGTGTGAAAGATAACTTTTATCATTGTAAAATACCTGATTAATGTCAAGGAAGAGTGAAATTAATCATATAGAATTACAATTTAATCATCTAACTGTAGTAAATGCCAAAGAATAGAAAAGAAATATTTTGTATAACCATGAGCAGAACAATGCAAGGATAAAACATGCCAAACAATGATAATATATGTATATATCAATTAAGATTTGTTAGAATGGTTAATGTTTTAAAGGACTTAATTTTATTGTAATTCAGTATTATAAAGGATTTAAATTTTGGTGGTTCATGGTAACAAAAATTTGATTATGATCATATTACTAATTTTTTGGAGGCATGGTCTTCCTTTCAAAACACCAAGTTCTCCCACTAGATGGCAGCAATGGTTCAATAACCAGAGGAGTTTTGAGACAAGCAACTTCTACTGTTCAAAGTTCCATTTAATCAAATGGAACCAAAGCAAAAAATCAAATACATGAACAGATAACTATTAAACTTCAATACTCTACTTAAGTTAGTCATGACACAAAGTATATAATTTCACCAAACTATATAGTGCAGAGAAATGAATGGCTTTTTAAAAATTGCATTGCCTTTTGTCTAATATTTTATTGGTAATACTGATAATGATTTCTATATTAGAATAAGAAAACCCTTTCAAATGGCATCATAGGCACAAATGGATTAACTGCCATCAGATACACAATCAGCTCCAAAGATATGTCAGGCCACTTCTTTTATCCAGGAAAAAATGTTAAATTAATAATTTGTTTTGAACTATTCTCAAGAAGGGGTAATATCATAATCATCTGTGTGTCCCCTTTACCTAAAACATTGGCTGGTACCTGTAGATATTCAGTAAAAATTTACTGAACAAAAACAAACTCAATGTATATTCAATTATATATGGATATGCAAATTATGTAAAATTCCCTTCCAAGCATTCCTGGCTTTCCATCCTTGCAAGTGTTGTAAAGGAATGCCAGAATTTATTTATTCACTACAAGTAAATATTGAAGACCTGCCATATATCAGTCATTTCTTAGGTGCTGAGAGTTTAAGCATGAATAATACCAGGTTCTTGCCCTCAGGGAATTAACACTCTAATGGAGTAGAGACTTGTAAACAAATAATTTTAGGAGCCTCTAGAAATTCTTTACAGATATACACATATACAAACTGCTGTGGGAGGAGAAAGAAAGGAGCAATATATTCTAATAACAGACAGATCTTTTAAGTCATTAAAAAGAACCATTGAGATGTTTTGCAAGCTGTTCACCTCACGTAAAACTCTCATGGGTCAGCAGCATAAAATATCAGAACCATGGCATGCCCACCCCACCCCCCGCCCCCCGCCCCACCACTATCCCAGAGAAAATACTAGATTAGAATTCTTCTAGCTTCTATTAAAATTGAGGCTAACAAAATTGAGATTCAAAGCAGAAATTCTGTGGATAAAGAAGATACACACACACACACACACACACACACACACACCTACACACACACAATGAAATACTATTTAGCCATAAAAAAAGAATGAAATAATGTCATTTGAAGCAACGTGGATGGAACTAGAGATTATTGTACTAAAAGTCAGAAATAGGAAGAGAAACACCATACGATTCTACTTATATGTGAAACCTAAACCATGACACAAATGAACCCATCTATGAGATAGAAACAGACTCACAGACATAGAGAACAGACGTGGTTACCATGGGGGAAGGGTTGGGGGAGAGATGGATTGGAACTTCAGGGTTAGCCGATGCAAATTACTATAAATCGAATAGGTGAACGACAAGGTCCTACTGCATAGCACAGGAAACTATATTCAATACCTTTTGATAAACCATAATGGAAAAGAAAACTATAAAAGAATATATATGTATATATTTAACTGAGTCACCTGCTGTACAACAGAAATTAACACAACATTGTAAATCAGCTATACTTCAGTTAAAAAAATAGAAAAGCAAAGCAGAGATTTTCAAGTATGTGAAAGACATTATCTAGCAACTTATTTAGATAACAGGAAGGTTTGGGCCAGATGCAGAATGTGTTTTTGCTTCCCTACATCCCTCTAAATCTTGGCCTAAAGCTGTAAGAGTAGGGTGCCCTTCATCCCCAAAGGGTCATAAAGAAGAGCGCTTGTGGAAGGTGCTCCTTCTTGGGGACCCTCTGTTTTTAACCCTTTCTCAGTTTTCCTCTGGCATCAAGGCTTCTTTCACCTAGTATGATAATCTTTAGTTGCATCCACGTTGCTTTGAATGTCATTATTTCATTTTTTATGGCTGAGTAGTATTCCACTGTATACATGTGCTACATCTTAATCAATTCTGTAGATGCTTTTTATGAAATTGAAGAAGTTGACCCCTCCTGTTGCCTCTTCTTACATTCATTTGCCCTGCCCCTATTTTTCAATAGTCCTACCTTCATCTATAAATTGTGCAATGATGTTTTTTTCAGAGACAGCCTCTGAGATGGCTTCCAGTGGTCCTCACATCCTAGTACTTTACCCTTGTGCAGTCCCCTCCCACATAGACTCAAGCTAACATGCATGACTCTAGGATACGGTGAAAATGGCAGAGTGTCACTTACAAGCATAGGGCCTAAGAGACACTGAAGTTTTCTGCAGAAGAGCCCTCGCAGATAGGCATCATCCCCACAGGACTTGTGCCAGCATCCAGGAGATGTCGGTTCTCGACTCCCTTTGAGGCAGTTTGTTGTTGTTTTTTAGTCACTAAGCATCTCTGACTCTAATGTAACCCCATGGACTGCAGCATGCCAGGCTTCCCTGTCCTTCACTGTCTCCCAGAGTTTGCTCAAATACATGTCCATTGAGTTGGTAATGCTATCTAACCATCTCATCGTCTGTCACCACCTTCTCCTTTTACCCTCAATCTTTCCCAGCATCAGGTCTTTTCCAATGAGTCAGCTCTTTGCATCACGTGGCCAAAGTATTGGAGCTTTAGCTTCAGCAACAGTCCTTCCAATGAGTATTTAGGGTTGCTGTCCTTTAGGATTGACTGGTTTGATCTCTTTGCAGTCCAAGGGACTCTCACGGTTTATGGACGTGGTTTACATGGAACTGAATAGTTGATAGAGTTCAATGGTCTTCTTCTCTAATTCATTTCCATTTCCTCACACAGCAGATTTCAGTGGCTTGACTTCTGTGAATACGATTTCCTATCAGACACTTATTTTGTTTATTTAGTCTTATTTGGTAAATACTGAAAACACTTGCACAGTCATCCCCCGGAGCAAGAACGGTCAGCTACTAGGAGCTAAAAATAAGGGGAACTCACAGGCATTTTCACAAATACTAACATTTAAACAGAATCCCTCTTCCTTTGTTTCAAGAATTAAAAAATAACATCCAGGCAATTATTTTTCACATACTTAACACACTTAAGTAAAAATAATGCTATGTTTTAATATCTATAAGTTAGAATTCTCATCCAAGCAAAAATGTTTTGACTTCTTCAGTTCAGTTCAGTCACTCAGTCATGTCTGACTCTTTACAACCCATGGACTGCAGCATGCCAGGCTTCCCTGTCCATCAGCAACTCCTGGAGTTTACTCAAACTCATGTCCATCGCATCGGTGATGCCATCCAACCATCTTATCCTCTGTCATCCCCTTCTCCTCTCGTCTTCAATCTTTCCCAGCATCAGGGTTTTTTCCAATGAGTTGGTTCTTCACATCAGCTGGCCAAAGTATTGGAGTTTCAGCTTCAGCATCAGTCCTTCCAATGACTCTTCAGGACTGATTTCCTTTAGGATTTCTTAGGGCACCATTATGATAAACATCCCTTAGGGAGATTGGTCCATAGATATATCAAGACTTGACTTTAAATGTGTGTTAAGTGTTAGTTGCTTAGTTGTGTCCGACTCTTTTCGACTCTATGGACTGTAACCCGCCAGGCTCCTCTGTCCATGGGATTCTCTGGGCAAGAATACTGGAATGGGTACCATTCTTTCTCCAGGGGATCTTCCCGACCCAGGGATCAAACCTGAGTTTCCTCCATTGTAGGCAGATTCTTTACCATCTGAGCCACCAGGGAAGCCCCTTAAATGTGAATCCCTCTTAATGAAAAACATATTTTCATTGGCCAATAACACTCTTTCAACCACTCAGTGATCTTCCTCTCTCCATACAAGTCCTTATTAGAACAAGTGGGAAGGAAAATTGACCTAGTGTAGTCTCTGTTAGGTTATGATTGTCTGAGAAGCAATTTATACACATTCCCTCCTCTAGGTCGTATAAACCATCCTCTTACGGAGACATTATTATCTCATTTCCCTGTGGAGAAAACAGATTTGAGAGATTAAATAACATTTCAAAGATCACTTAGCTAGAAAAGTGTTGATGCTGGGATATGAGCCATGGTTGATCTGATTTTAAATGGATACTTCCAGATTTGTAAAATTTAGCTTATTCTCGCCACATATATGGAATAGTAGACTCTTTTCCTCTAGTTTTGAGGGGAAAAACTAGAGAATCCTTGGATTCCAGAAAATTGGATTGGGTTGCCATGTCCTCCTCCAGGGATTCTTCCTCTTTTTCCTCTAGTTTTCCTCTGGTTTTGAGAGACAAAATTAGAGTAAGGATATAATTTTCTGTAATGCGCAATAATTGATGCTTTTGAACTGTGGTGCTGAAGAAGACTGTTGAGAGTTCCTTGGAGAGCAAGGAGATCAAACCAGTAAAACCTAAAGGAAATCAACCCTGAATATTCATTGGAAGTGATGAAAGTGAAAGAGAGTGGAAAAAGTTGGCTTAAAGTTCAACATTCAGAAAACGAAGATCACGGCATCTGGTCCCATCACTTCATGGGAAATAGATGGGGAAACAGTGGTTGACTTTATTTTTCTGGGCTCCAAAATCACTGCAGATGGTGATTGCAGCCATGAAATTAAAAGACGCTTACTCCTTGGAAGAAAAGTCATGACTAACCTAGATAGCATATTAAAAAGCAGAGACATTATTTTGCCAAAAAAGGTCCGTATAATCAATACTATGGTTTTTCCAATGGTCATGTATGGGTGTGAGAGTTGGACTATAAAGAAAGCTGAGCACCGAAGAATTGATGCTTTTGAAATGTGGTGTTGGAGAAGACTCGTGAGAGTTCCTTGGACTGCAAGGAGATCCAACCAGTCCATCCTAAAGGAGATCAGACCTGGGTTTTCATTGGAGGGACTGATGTTGAAGCTGAAACTTCGGTGCTTTGGCCAACTGATGCAAAGAGCTGACTCATTTGAAAAGACCCTGATGCTGGGAAAGATTGGGGACAGGAGGAGAAGGGGGCGACAGAGGATGAGATGGTTGAATGGCATCACCGACTCGATGGACATGAGTTTGAGTGAACTCCAGGAGCTGGTGATGGACAGGGAGGCCTGGCATGCTGTGTTTCATGGGGTCACAAAGAATCGGACATGACTGAGTGACTGAACTGAACTGAACTGAACTGATGTTAAAGCTGAAGCTCCAGTACTTTGACCACCTGATGTGAAGAGCTGACTGATTGGAAAAGATCCTGATGCTGCGAAAAATTGAGGGCAAGAGGAGAAGGAGGCGAAGGAGGATGAGATGGTTGGATGGCATCGCTGACCCAATGGACATAAGTCTGAGCAAACTCAGGGAGATAGTGAAGGACAGAGAAGCCTGGTGTGCTGAAGTTCATGGGGTCCCAAAGAGTCAGACATGAGTTAGCGACTGAACAGCAACATATGTACAAGATCATGTACATCAGCATCACATCAAATAATTAAACGTGGTTTATTTGTACATGAAGTTATGTTTTGGTGCAGGCGAGACTCACAATTAAGAGCAACAATGAGAATGAACTAGTATTTAGATGACAAACCTGGCCTATATATCATATCTTCTTTGCATGTGTGCATGCTAAGTCACTTCAGTCGTGTCTGACTCTGCAACCCTATGGACTGTAGCCCGCCTGGCTCCTCTGTCCTTGGGATTCTCTAGGCAAGAATAGTGGAGTGGGTTGCCATGTCCTCCTCCAGGGAATCTTCCCAACCCAGGGATCCAACCCGCATCTCCTGTGGCTCCTGCATTGCAGGTGATTCTTTACCACTGAGCCACCATATCTTCTTTACTCTCATTGAATATATTGAGATAAAACCAGTGCAGTGTAAATGACTTAATGGTGAAGTAATGGAATATCCTCTGGTTGTTGGTGTGCATTTGGGTCTTCTTGGTGTGCCAACTATATTCTAGGTCAGGGGATTGCAGTCTCTTCCCAAGACTGTACAGACAGATTTGATTATTACCTTCTCTTAAGTGACCTGCCAGTCAAGATCAGTAGTGGCCTTCATTTTTCATATAGGAGGGCAGAAGATTCCAGGCCTTTCCATGTTCAACAACTTCTCTGCATTGGCCTTAAGGCTTTAGTATCTCTGTCTCACTTGGTAAGGACTTTGTTGTGGCTTGAGGTCAACTCCTTGAGATGCAAGAAAGTAACTCTCACCTCCAAGTTCTGACTCCATTTGTGATCTCTTTGTTTTCATCCTGGCTGGTCTGACATCTTAATTTTGATACCAGATCAGTCCTTCCCTAAGACCCCATCTAAAAGCAGGACTTGTTCTTCATCTTAAATGTACTATTATATTTGCCTTTAACACTTCTGATTTGGAAGAAACTGTTTCCAGGTATATGTGGTCATTAGTAGAGTTTAGTTCCCCAGTGACTATTGGGTGGAAGGGCTTAGTTTGTAGCTGTTGACAAGAGGCTACCGTTGACTTCCACTTGACAGAGGAAAATTCACTTCCAAGGTTATTCAGGTTGTTTGAAGAATCCAATTCTTTGTGGCTGTAGGACTGAGGTCTGTGTTCCCTTGTGGGCCATCACTTGGAGACTGGTCTTTGCTCCTAGGAGCCACCTGGATTACTCATCACATAGTCCCTTCCATCTACAAAGTCAGCAATGAAGTGGTGAATCCTCTCATGCTTCAGATTTCTCTTACTTCCCCTTTTGCCATCAGCTAAAGGAAGATCATTGTTTTTAAAGACTGGTGTGATTAGATTAGGATGAGAGGATGAGACAGAGGATGAGATGGTTGGATGGCATCACTGACTCAATGGACATGAGTTTGAGCAAGCTCTGGGAGTTGGTAATGCACAGGAAAGCCTGGCGTGCTGCAGTCCATGGGGTCACAAAGAGTTGGACATGACTGAGAGACTGAACTGAACCAATTAGATTAGACCCACCCAGATACCTTATGGTCAAGTGTGCCATGTAACATGACATAATCATGAGAGTGATATCTGATTATATTCATAGGTTCTGGGGATTAGAACTCAACATCTTTTAGGGGCCAGTTTAGAAATTCTGCCACCAGAGGCAATTTGATTCATTAAAGTATGGTAGCCAAGTAAGTAATACAGCCTGTCCACAAGATGCAAGTCACAGTAGTGTACGAACAGCAGGAGGTGGTGATCATTGGGGCCCATCATACCATGGTCTGCCTGCCACACCTTCTCTGCAAAGTAGGATGCTGAGAGTGAGCAGGAGTTGCTATGAACAGAGGTTTAGGATGAGAGGGGAAATTTTCAAATAGTCACAGTGGAGAATAATGAAACACATAGACTAGGGAAACTCAGAAGGATTGCTGGGCAGTATCAGAAGATGCCTTAATGGCTGATGGTTAGGAATTTCTCTTATGCTTCTAATTTTCAAAAATCTCAGCTCTAATTTATGTCGCATAGATACCAGATAGCATATTTAAATTTACGAATGATCCGAGAGACTAATTCAGTCATAGCAACCAGGCCTTTTTTACAAGGCCATCTGATAGGAAGCAATGGCCCTGAGGAGATATTCCACCCAAAGTCCACAGATTTACACTCGCATACATGTTTATTTTAGGGGGAAATAACCCCAAATTTAGTCAATATGATAGTATAATTAAAATTTAAAATTACTATCAAGAAGTGCAAGGCATAATTGGATAAATGTTTAGTGTTAAAACAATTGAGCTAACAACATTGAGTTGGCAACTGTATTATTGTATTTTAAGGTTTTCATTAGGATCCAGTCTTAATAAGTTTGAACAACTGTGCATTGAACAAGGCTGTTGAATGAAAACAGCATTCAATAAGCAGATGAAGTGTGTAACTTCACTTGTTGTTGTTCAGTCACCAAGTCGTGTTCAATCTTTGCAGCCCCATAGACTGCAGCATGCTGGGCTTCCCTGTCCTTCACAACCTCCCAGAGTTTGCTCAAACTATGTAACTTCATGGCTCTTATGTTTATTGCTTGCCAGCAAAATTATGTTCTGACCCTAGACAAATTGCTTAACATCTCTGAGCTTTAGTTTCTTAATCTGAAAAATTGGAAAAGTAATATACCTCTCACAGATTAAATGTAAGTATTAAATGGGACAGCATACAAAATTATTATAGAGTAAATAATATATGCATTTTTATTATAAATGCATTTTATTGCTCAATTTACTCAAAAAAGAATTATTAATCCAAATGTTGTCACGCTAACCTAACCATGGTTTTACATGTTGATGTAAAACCAAATCAGTCCCCAAAGTCTTTTCAAGACCCGAAAGGAACTGAAACCAAAGTCTTGGAATTTTTTTCCTGCTGGGAGGGGAGTCTAAAAACAAACTCAATCCCTTTTTCCATAATAGACACTTTATCTTAATTTTCTCCTTGTTCAAAAGGCTGATTTACAATCACTTATTACATTCTGATGTTGGCAAAGAACCCAATTATTTCTCTAATGGAATTGACCTATAAAAGTTCATATTTCAAAAAGCTTAGTAAATAAATATTAATCAAAGAATCTCACAAGAACTATGAATGAAAAATGCACATATGAATTCAACCAAGAAAGAAATGAATATAATCAGACTGCTACTCGATTTTGAAATTGGAGAAGAAAGTAAATGGCTAATTCTATGATAAATGGGAATTTACTCATTGCCAAAATACAATGGATGATTTGTTGTAGGCTCAAAAAAATATGTAAGATATTAATTGAATTTTAATTATATTGGCCTTTCCAGTGGCCTTTTTTGTCCACATAAAACTTGAACTTTGCAATTCAATTTAACTGAAATTTGGGAGGAGGTAAAATGTATTTCAATTTACTATCTGCTCTTTTTAAATTAAACCATCACTGATAATCAAGAATATTGCAAGCCACATTTATTGCCTCATTCAAACTACTTTAATGGTATATATGTAAAATTAAAAGCTAGAGGGATCATTTAAAACTTCCAATCACTTTTGACAGTTTGCTTCTACTCTGCTCAAGAAGCAACATTTGCTGTAATATAATTCTCACAATTAATTTGCTTGGATGAATTAGAACCATGTTCCATGTTTATATTAGATGTAACATGCAAATACAAAGGCCAACACCAAACTCAAGATCACACACACACATGCACACACCTTAACTATGATTTGTACATGTTTAGTGACTATATAATCAAGTATCAAGGGTTAGTCACTCAGTTGTGTTCAGCTGTTTGCGAACCCATGAATTGTAGCCCACAAGTCTCCTCTGTCCATGGAATTCTCCAAGCAAAAATACTGGAGTGGATTACCATCCCCTTCTCCAGAGGATCTTCCCAACCCAGGGACCACACCCTGATCTCCTGCATTGCAGATTCTTTACTGCCTGAGCCACCAGGGATTCATTAATTCAACAAGCAAACAAAATTGAGCTCTACAACTTGGTGTTAGGTATCGACCTAAGTTTTATAGATATAATATTAAACAAGAAGTAGTATATTTGATGTCCTCAAAGAACTCACAGATCAGTCAGACAATGAAACAGGAAATAGCAATATTCTGTCTTAAGTGTTCCAAATAGTAGAATCAGTTCTAATGAGGCGGGTGAAACTGGAGCCTATTATACAGAGTGAAGTAAGTCAGAAAGAAAAACACCAATACAGTATACTAACGCATATATATGGAATTTAGAAAGATGGTAATGATAACCCTGTATGCGAGACAGCAAAAGAGACACAGATGTATAGAACAGTCTTTTGGACTCTGTGGGAGAGGGAGAGGGTTGGATGATTTGGGAGAATGGCATTGAAACCTGTATAATATCATATATGAAACGAATCACCAGTCCAGGTTCGATGCATGATGCTGGATGCTTGGGGCTGGTGCACTGGGGCAACCCAGAGGGATGGTACGGGGAGGGAGGAGGGAGGGGGGTTCAGGATTGGGAACATATGTATACCTGTGGCGGATTCATGTTGATGTATGGCAAAACCAATACAATATTGTAAAGTAATTAACCTCCAATTAAAATAAATAAATTTATAATAAAAAAATAAAATAAAATGGGCAAATGGTGACAGTGAAAAAAAAAAAACCCCAAATAATAGAAAGTATATAGTCTCACAGAGAAAAGCCAATTTCTGTGCTCCTAACCTAACCAGCAGACCACTTCCAGGAGGAGATAAAAAAGACGGCTGATTCCATCCATTGGCATAAATGGCCCCAGAATCCCTAGTTGATCCTTGTGTCCTGCTGACTATGGGATTCTAGTCTTCACTATATTTGAATTACAACACATTTTTCTTTAGACATCCAGCTTCACCCATTCTTTCCCTGTGTAGTTAGAATGAACAAATGAACAGAAAATGTAATTTCTAATGTTTAAATACATAATGAGAAAACTTAAGAAAGGGCAAAAGGGTTAACAATCATGGGACGATAAACTCTAGTGCCAAAGGAAGAGAGTAAGTTTAGAGATTTCTCTACACAGAGGTGATGACAATGATGATGACGCAGATGGTAATGACATGATGATAATAAAGAGGAAGACAAATGAGGTGGCTGAAGGTTAAGCCCAAAGCTGCTAGTCACTGAGTGCAGCTTTGTAATATCTCTACTACATAGTGCTGATTCCTCAGAACAAGTTGTCTCCTGTATCTAATTTGTTAGATGCTTGAATGAGAGATTCTGTAAGAATGTGAGAACAGCACCATTAGTACCATTCCTGGTTCTGTTACATCTTGTTCTTTTCCCAAATTGCTTGTTTACTCTTTTGAAAATAGTATTTATACTTTCTAGGATGGATCACAATGTATCTTAAGATCATCACCATCACTGTTTCTTATTGAATCGAAAATTTCACAGTTCTCAAGGCAAATAAATAGCAAATGCTCACTTTAATGAAGACTTTGACCTAAAGCAAGTTAAGCATGTCTAATCTATTTTCAGCGATTGAGTAAGTTCCCAGCAAGAGCTCAGCCAAAGAAATTCCAAGTAATGATTTTCTTTGACATTAATGTTATTGTTTCTTCATCTGGGTCCTGTTCCTATCCTCACTCCTATCACCAGACCCCACTCCAGCCCTAAAAAAAACTTTTAATGATGTGACTCCTTTTCAGTATAACCCTGACACTTCCAAGCAAGGAGCAGAATATATATACGAAGTAAGCAATTCTCTTACTTACTTCAAGAAAAATACAATTTTCAGTTTCATTGTAAGTCATGTTATATCACTACATCAAGACTAAAGGAAAAAACACCATTGCAAATCTATTCAGTTCTTCTTCCTAAATCCTTTCTGTATCCAATAATCCCATCTTTCTTCCCTTTATACCAAAAATAGACCCAATGATAAGGATTTTTTTCCAACTAATAATCATTTTCATAAGACTCAAAAATTCATGTTCATTTAAAAGGTAGACTTCCTAGAGGCAAATTAACTATTTACTGATCTAGACTAACGTCTTTTGTGCTTCCCAGGTGGTTCAGTGGTAAAGAATCTGCCTACAATGCAGGAGACATAGGTTCAATCCCTGGGTCAGGAAGATCCCCTGGAGAAGGGAATGGCAACCCACTCCAGTATTCTTGCTTGGGAAACCCCATGGCCAGAGGAGCCTGGGAGGCTATAGTCCATGGGGTCACAAAGAGTCAGACATGGCCCAGTGACTGAGCGTGCACACACAGCAAACTAACAGAGCCTGAAGAAACCACTTCCCCTGCACTCCATTTCAAGTCTCCGGAGTCTCAGATGACAGCAGCTCAGCTTTCTGACCATGTTGCAGTCCACTCTTTTGCTGTTTAATCTTCCCTGGAAAATGGCAGATCATCACTGAAGGAGAAAGATGCCTTTGTGTGCCCTTGTCTCTGACTCCATTGCATTTATCCTAGGCCCTAACACAGTAGTCTCTGGTCACTTCCCTTCTGTGAAGAAATAATTGCTTCCATGTGAAGTCACATCAATCTTTCATTACTTGATTCTTTTAGAAGGCAAAGATACCTTCAAAATGTCATTATCAACTTTCAAAACTCTTGATAGTCTATTACAAAACATAAAGTCTATTATAAAACTCAAAGTCCAGAGAGAAAATGGTCCATTAGATGAAACTTTTTTCTCTTAAGTCTGCCTCTTGGCATTTGTTTTCTATGCAAGAACTTGGGGCAAATCATTTAATGTTTCTGTATCTCAGTTTAATAATGTTGACTTATCTTACAGGGATTTCCTGAAGATTAAGCAAGGTTAAATTAATAAACAGTTCAGAATAATGAGGATAAATGTAAAGGTTAAAAAAATTGACCCTTTCAGGGCACTCTCCATCCCCCTTCTGATGTCTATGTTAGAAGCTTTCTCTGTCCCTTTTTCATGTTTCAGTAAAACTCTGCTATCACTCTTGAGTGATCAAGCCTGGTCCCTGGTCCCTAAGTTAAATCTTCTTCTTTGGAGATCACAAATTCGACACTGTTCACCATAAGTTATCACTTTGGGAGCTCATCTGGGATTTTCAGGACAAGATGAGAACATTCAAGAGCTCTGGCCTCTCTGCCTTCTCAGTATACACATTTTATGTTTTAATTTACTAACTCTACAGTGTGCTTTTTTAAATGAATGACACGCCCTGCGTGAAGAAAATGATGAGCCCTATTCTGTGGTTTTGGGGTGCCTCGTAATGACTGAAGGCAGTCTTCAAAATGGAGCCTTGTTGGGGGTTTATATCGACCTGCTAAAGCCAAGAGACACCCAACATCCCTGCGAGGGGAGTGGCCAGAGATGGGGAAAGCGTGTGGACCAAACTTTCCTTTCTCGGTCAACTTTTCCTGGCCTCTTTGACCATTTCGTAATTGCATGGGGAATTAGAACTATTAACCAATCTGTTGGGTCATAGGCTTTCAAGGGACTTGTGATTCATGCCATTACTGTGTACTTTTACTTAGACTCCATGTACGGAAGCACCTAGCCTTGCTAGGAGCTGAAAGTTACAAAAGCATGTTTGGGAGTGAGGTGGAGCTCTAACTCCAGGAACATCTCTCAGGCTAGAGGTCACTTTCTTGGCTGCCTGCCTCAGGGGCCAGTGACCTGCAAGTGAGTCTTTGTCATGACTGTGCCTCTGATCTATGTGGATAGAAGCACTGCTGGTGACCATGATGTTTTTGAGGACACAGATTGGGAATTGCAGGATCTGGTCAGATTGGAAGTGCAATGGGCTTCTTCTTTTGGTAGTATCAGCTCTTAGCAGACCAGAGAAGGCTCCCTGATGGCTTTTGTCTCCACTCCCTAGATATTCCTTTTGTGGAAACTGTGGAAATGAACTGGAAGGATTGGTGTCAGAAGCTTGAGGGCAAAAATCACTTTATCCTCACAGACCGACCCTCCACCACCTCTTTTGCTATCACATATACTGGCGTGGGTACACTCAGGAGGGACATCTTGGTTGCTCTGCATCCCTTTATGACTCACTATTTCTGCTGTGGTCAAGACCGTACTCACGAACGTGCACAGGCACGTGTAAGACAGATGCTTCCCCTAGGAGTCCTAGCTTGGGATACATTCCTGGAAAGCTACTCTGTTCCACCCCAAGAGGTGTCAGAGGAAAGGGGGAAATCAAAAAAAGGTCTTGGTGGTATGGAACTTGAAATAAATCTGGGATGCCATCAGGTCTACCCCTGGTGCATCTCCACCCCACCTCAGTGGTAGAACTGGAAGGGACGAGCACTGCACCTGCATCGGTAAGGGACAGACTAAGTCTGAGCAGGGAAGGAAAGCTTCGGTGGAAAGCCTGTCTATACCGCCTGCGTCCCCCAGCAGTCTAGAGCAGGGAAGGACACTTCCAACCGAAAGAAGCCATGTCTGTGGATGCCGCATTTTTCTCCCTTACAGGTGGGAGCTAGCAGTTCCAGAACCACTCCTTTAAAATGCATTTTAAAAACTGGGACAAGTTTGATCCCCCAAGTTTAAAAAAAACATGCCCAATATTCTTCTGTGATACTGAATGGCCACAGTATCCTTTGAAAGATGGGGAACACTGGCTGGTTGAAGGGTCTCAATTATAATACTGTTTTACAATTAGATCGGTTCTGTAGAAAACAAGAGGAGTGGGTAGAAGTACCATATACGTTGCTCTTTATCTCTCTGTGGGACATGCCAGACTTGTGTCTTAAGGGTGCAGATTTGGGTGTGAAATCTTCAGCTCCCTCCTGTCCTCTTACTTTGCTTCTGTATTCAGGGATCCCAACTTAACAGGCTGAGAATCAGGGCACCCTTCCAGGAGGGGTTGCCTCAGTCTTGGTAGAAATCCTAACAGTCTCAGTTGTGGTTGAGACTAGAAGATTGAAAAAGTCCACAGAAGCCTTTACAGGACCAACTTTACTTTATGACCTTACTTGGAGAGTTGTAATGCATGTCTTGGGACAGATACTGACTCCTGACTCAAAAACATGAGTTTGGGGGGAAGCTACTACTTTTGGAGATGAATGGCTTGAGCGTGAGACAAGGGGAAAGAGGAAACACAAAATAGCCCTCCCCCTACTGGGAGCCAAGCAGTTCACACAACAGAGCCACACTGGGACTATAACATGGCTAAAAGAAGGTGGGATCAGAACCACTTTGCCAGATGTATTCTTGAAGCACTCAAGCAAATGCATACTGAGACTTTAGACTATGCTAAGTTGGCTGACATAGAACAGAGAGGAGGAAACTCCTGATAAATTCCTAGATAGATTGTGGGAGGCTCTCTGCAAGTTTACTGATGTTGATCCTGAAAGTCCAGAAGGAGGAATGACCTTAAAGGATAGATTTCTCACTCAGTTGGCTCCAGGTATCTGCCATTAAGTTACAAAAACAGGCGTTTGGACCAAATCAGTCTTCAGAAAACTGTTGCAGCTGGCTCAGATGGTATATTATGGTAGAGAATACGAGGAGAAAAAGAAGAGACAGGGAAAGACTGAAGTCCCAACAATAGCTATTAGATCTGCTCTGAAACAGCCAGAGGAAAAATGCCCACAGGGACACAGGTGAAAATGGATGGACTTGTTATTACTGTGGAAAGGAGGGGCATCTCAAGCGGGATTGCCTCAGGCATCTAAGCCGGCCGCCCTATGGTCTACAAAGGACCATACTCGAGAAGAGGCTGCCCTCCAAGGTGTAGGCCCCAGGGTCAGACTTTCAAGACAATTGGGACTGAGTGTGCCTGGGGTCCCTACACAAGCTCCCATCCTAATTACACCTGAGGAACCCTGGGTTCTTCAGACTCTACACATGGACATCACCAGATGGTCAACACTGAAATCATATTGATTATATTCTTTTCAGCCAAAGATAAAGGAGCTCTATACAGTCAGCAAAAACAAGACCGGGAGCTGACTGTGGCTCAGATCATGAACTCCTTATTGCCAAATTCAGACTGAAATTGAAAAAAGTAGGGAAAACCACTAGACCATTCAGGTATGACCTAAATCAAATCCCTTATGATTATACAGTGAGAAATAGATTTAAGGGACTAGATCAGATTGATAGAGTGCTTGATGAACTATGGACTGAGGTTCGTGACATTGTACAGGAGATAGGGATCAAGACCATCCCCATGGAAAAGAAATGCAAAAAAGCAAAATGGCTGTCTGGGGAGGCCTTACAAATAGCTGTAAAAAGAAGAGAAGTGAAAAGCAAAGGAGAAAAGGAAAGATATAAGCATCTGAATGCAGAGTTCCAAAGAATAGCAAGGAGAGATAAGAAAGCCTTCTTCAGCGATCAATGCAAAGAAATAGAGGAAAAGAACAGAATGGGAAAGACTAGAGATCTCTTCAAGAAATTTAGAGATACAAAGGGAACATTTCATGCAAAGATGGGCTCGATAAAGGACAGAAATGGTCTGGACCTAACAGAAGCAGAAGATATTAAGAAGAGGTGGCAAGAATACACAGAAGAACTGTACAAAAAAGAGCTTCACGACCCAGATAATCATGATAATGTGATCACTCACCTAGAGCCAGACATCCTGCAATGAGAAGTCAAGTGGACCTTAGGAAGCATCACTATAAACAAAGCTAGTGGAGGTGATGGAATTCCAGTTGAACTATTTCAAATCCTAAAAGATAGTGCTGTGAAAATGCCAATATGCCAACAAATCTGGAAAACTCAGCTGTGGCCACAGGACTGGAAAAGGTCAGTTTTCATTCCAATCCCAAAGAAAGGCAATGCCAAAGAATGCTCAGACTACCATACAATTGCATTCATCTCACATGCTAGCAAACTAATGCTAAAACTTCTCCAAGCCAGGCTTTAACAGTATGTGAACTGTGAACTTACAGATGTTCAAGCTGGATTTTGAAAAGGCAGTGGAATCAGAGATCAAATTGCCAACATCTGTTGGATCATCAAAAAAGCAAGAGAGTTCCAGAAAAGCATCTACTTCTGCTTTATTGACTATGCCAAAGCCTTTGACTGTGTGGATCACAACAAACTGTGGAAAATTTTAAAAGAGATGGGAATACCAGACCACCAGACCTGCCTCTTGAGAAACCTGTATGCAGGTCAGGAAGCAACAGTTAGAACTGGACATGGAACAAGAGACTGGTTCCAAATCAGGAAAGAAGTACGTCAAGGCTGTATATCGTTACCCTGCTTATTTAACTTTATATGCAGAGTACATCATGTGAAATGCCAGGCTGGATGAAGCACAAGCTGGAATCAAGATTGCCTGGAGAAATAGCAGTATCATCAGATATGCTGATGACATCCCCCTTATGGCAAAAAGCAAAGAAGAACTAAAGAGCCTCTTGATAAAAGTGAAAGAGGAGAATGAAAAAAGTTGGCTTAAAACTCAACATCCAGAATTGAAAGAGACACATGTACCCCAATGTTCATCGCAGCACTGTTTATAATAGCCAGGACATGGAAGCAACCTAGATATCCGTCAGCAGATGAATGGATAAAGAAAACTGTGATATAAATACACAATGGAGTATTACTCAGCCATTAAAAAGAATACATTTGAATCAGTTCTAATGGGGTGGATGAAACTGGAGCCTATTATACAGAGTGAAGTAAGTCAGAAAGAAAAACACCAATACAGTATACTAACGCATATATATGGAATTTAGAAAGATGGTAATGATAACCCTGTATGTGAGATAGCAAAAGAGACACAGATGTATAGAACAGTCTTTTGGACTCTGTGGGAGAGGGAGAGGGTGGGATGATTTGGGAGAATGGCATTGAAACATGTAAAATATCATATGTGAAATGAATTGCCAGTCCAGGTTCGATGCATGATACAGGATGCTCGGGGCTGGTGCACTGGGATGACCCAGAGGGATGGTATGGAGAGGGATGTGGGAGGGGGATTCAGGATGGGAAACACGTGTACACCCATGGTGGATTCATGTTGATGTATGGCAAAACCATTATAATATTGTAAAGTAATTAGCCTCCAATTAAAATAAATAAATTTATATTAAAAAAAACCCTCAACATTCAGAAAACTAAGATCATGGTATACGGTCCCATCACTTCTTGGCAAATAGAGGGGGAAACAATGGAAACAGTGGCAGACTTTATTTGGGGGAGCTCTAAAGTCACTGAAGATGGTGACTGTAGCCATGAAATTGGAAGATGCTTGCTCCTTGGAAGGAAAGCTATAATCAACATAGACAGCATATTAAAAAGCAGAGACATTACTTTGCTAACAAAGTCCATCTTGTCAAAGCTACAGTTTTTACAGTAGTCATGTATGGATGTGAAATTTGGACTATAAGGAAAGCTGAGCACCAAAGAATTGATGCTTTTGAACTGTGGTGTTGGAGAAGACTCTTGAGAATCCCTTGGACTGCAAGGAAATCCAACCAGTCTATCCTGAAGGAAATCAGTCCTGAATATCCATTGGAAGGACTGATGCTGAAGCTGAAACTCCAATACTTTGGCCACCTTATGCGAAGAACTGACTCATTTTAAAAGACCCTGATGCTGGGAAAGATTGAAGGAGAGAGGAGAAGGGGACAACAGAGGATGAGATGGTTGGATGGCATCACTGACTCAATGGACATTTGTTTGAGTAAGCTCTGGGAGTTGGTGAAGGACAGGGAAAGCCTGGTGAACTGCAGTCCTTGGGTTCCAAAGAGTTGGACATGACTGAGCAACTGAACTGAACTGACTCCCCAGCCATCGTCCATACTCAAGGGAATATTCTTGAAGAAAGACAAAACAGACTGTTTATTGTATTTGGAGCAATAGAAAGTCACCTTGCAAGGCAGCATTGATATATCTTTTCCTGATTTCAAGTTATTCACATTTCAGTCACTGTATTAACAGTGTGGGCAAGCTAAGTCACCTCAGTTGTGTCCAAGTGTTGCCCAACTCTTTAAGACCCTATGGACTGTAGCCCACCAGGCTCCTCTGGCCATGGGATTTCCCAGGCAAGAATACTGGAATGAGTTGCATGCCCTCTTCCAGGGGATCTTCCCAACCCAGGGATCGAACCTGTGTCTCATGTCTCCTGCATTGGTAGGTGAATTCTTTATCACAAGCATCACTTGGAAAGCCCATATTAACCGTAATAGGAGGATAAAAAAATATTTCTGCTTTCATGTATTGCATACTCACATTACTTATTTCTGCAATATTTCTTAGAGAAGGAACTTCCATAATTTATCATAATCTTAAATCATAATATATTATAGCTCCTAGCATCATAGACAGACTCTGTGTTTATAGTAGCTGAGATATTTCCTATGTTTGAATTTTGTGGACATTAAAACATTTGGAGAGGAGGATGGGTCATTACAATTCATTTCACATTCTAATTTAAATGGCTTTAAATTGTTTACCTTCAAGAGTGTGCAGATCAGGCCATCAAGATCCTGCCAGATAATGGAAGCGCTAAGCCAGGTTCTTTTGTTATTTCATTTCATGAGTGGTTTGTTCTCTGATGTCACTTTATTGTATTGAAACACTAAGATTAATTTCTGTGTGCTAACTTATTTTATTGGCTAATTTATGTAATTGTAATATTGTCGGTTTCTCCTTCAAGAACCTGGGGCTCAGGACACTGAGCAATGGTGAATCTAGCTGGTCTTCCATTCTCCCTATCATCATGCAGGGAGGGCTGTAATACTCACTCTTTGTAGGGTTAAGGAAGAATAGTGTGGAGCCTCATTCAACGATGGGCACGGAATGAACTTGTGGAACCTAGATGCCTGGTCACTCCTTTGAGCTTCTGTGCTTCCTATTGGCTTAAAGGCTGTCTCTAGATTCTTGTGCCCTTTTACGATTGTCCCGTAGAGACTGTTGTTTGTTAAGTTCTGGATGAGATATGTGACCTGACCCTGACCTGTAGGTGACAAGAAAGAGTGGTTGCCTCTTCTGGAAGCAATCTGACTGGAGGTGCAAGGTCAGCCTGTCCCAAACTTGGAGCTGTAAATGGACTCCCTGACTCACATCATGTCCTCTCCATAAGTTCAGTTCAGTCGCTCAGTCGTGTCTAACTTTGCAACCCCATGAACTGCAGCATACCAGGCCTCCCTATCCATCACCAACTCCTGGAGTTTACTCAAACTCATGTCCATTGAGTTGGTGATGCCATCCAACCATCTCATCCTCCATTGTCCCCTTCTCCTCTCTCCTTCAATCTTTCCCAGCATCAGAGTCTTTCCAAATGAGTCAGCTCTTCACATCAGGTGGCCAAAGTATTGGAGTTTCAGCTTCAACATCATTCCTTCCAATGAACACCCAAGACTGATCTCCTCTAAGATAGACTGATTGGATCTCCTTGCAGTCCAAGGGACTCTCAAGAGTCTTCTCCAATACCACAGTTCAAAAGCATCAATTCTTTGGCACTCAGCTTTCTTTATAGTCCAACACTCAAATCCATATATGACTACTGGAAAACCTCTCACTAAAGCTGAGAACAACTTCCTGTAAGGTGCTGCTATTCCCTGAAAATATGCTCTTTTCTTTCTTACACTTTCTAAACCTTGATAAAGAGGACTTGAGCTCTATTTCAAAACTCTAATCAGTGTGAATTTACAGTAAAGAGCCCCAGAAGTCAATTATTTTAATAGTGGTTACACTTTCTTCTTGGTAATGTTCATCTACACGACTTGATGAACCAGCCTTTTGGATCCAAACCTATAAATAGAATCTCCTCATCTTTTCTTTAAATTTATGGTCAAAAATTTTTAATGAGAGCTCCAACCACCACCAAATATTAACTAAACTGATTCTCAAAATGTAGTGCACTTAAGAATTTCTAGGTGTACTTGTTTAAAATGTAGAGCTCCTGCCCAGGTAATAATAATGCAGGTATGAAGCTTATGGAAGTATGTGGTAGCTTGCTTCCAAGATGGCTGCATCAGTTCCTCCCCTCCTTGTCTGAGGATACCTTCTTCCAGCAAGAGACAGAGTCTTTTCTTCTACCCCTTTGAATTAGGCTGGCCTGTGGCTTTGATCAGGAGAGTACTGCAGAAGTTACAAAATGGGAGTTTTGAGCTGGCAGATTCCATCTAGTTTTCTTGAAATTCTCACTCCAGAAGAAGTTAGCTGCCATTGAGACATCCAATCAGCCTGAAACCACCATACTGTAACGAAGCCCGAACCAGACACTCTGGAGGCTGTATGGGACACATGCCTGTCCAGTTCCAGGTGTCCCAGCCATCTGAGTGCAGAGGCCATGTACATGAGGGGAGTCTTCAAATAACTCTCTCCCCATTCACCATCAAACTAACTGCATAAGAGATCACAGATGAGGAACACCCTCCACACCACCACCACAGCTGAGCTCTATTAACTCCAGAGCCATGGAACACAATAACAAATTAATAATGTTTTTTAAGCACCAGACTTTGGGACTATGCAGCCATAGGTAGATTTTCATGCAGGTCTCAATGTACAAACTTAGAGAAGTATCATTTTGATTATCAGACACTGGATCACTAAATGTCCCAGACTGTGGATGACTTTAAAAAGGGCACAAAAGCTTTAGTCAGTGCTCCACTATCTAAAGCATTTCTAGCATTTTAATATCTCTGTGGGGTGTTCTAGCTACCATCTAGTATCTTATCACGCTCTAGTTCTTGGCTCTGTCCTTACAGGAGATACGGAATTTTGGTAGCTTGTGGCTTCCATAGTTGTCTTGATTGTCTATTTGATAAGATCAATACTGGCTTATATGCTGGCAAATAAAGCAGATAACAGCATGTGCAAACACTTCTGCCATAGGTTTCCTTCCCCTGCCAGGAAAGACACCAATTGTAAAAGATATATTATGTCCAGAGACAATGGCATGCTAACTCAAAGTCTCCCTTACCTGAGGTTTCTCATGGAAATTTCCCTGGAATCCTAACTGTAATAAGCTCTCACTACAATGCATATACATTGCTATCTTTTGGCAATATCCAGGCTCAAACAATTTCTAGAGGGCTGATATCAGAATTTCTTCCTACCTTCCCTCTGACTTCTGCTAGTGTTCCAAGAACAAGTATGGCTTTACCCATGTGGTAGGTGCTGTAGTTTAGCTCCCTGGTTCCAGAAGATGTTCTTCTGGATCAATCTAGAGAAGCAATTTATTCACAGATGCAAATGGAATCTTTTTCAGAATTAAAATTGTCCCAGGATGAGCTGCTGCAATGTAGCCCAGATAGATGGCACATCTTCTTCATCCACTCATCCACTGATGGGCACTTAGATTGTTTCTATATCTTAGCAACTGTAAATAATGCTGCAATAAACCTAGATGTACACACTAACCCTTGGAATTTGTGCTTTTGTTTTCTTCAGAAAAATACCCAGAAGTGGAATTGCTGGATCATATGATTATTTTGGCTTCCCTGGTGGCTCAGTTGGTAAAGAATTCACCTGCAATGCAGGAGACCCCAGTTGGATTCCTGGGTTGGGAAGATCCGCTGGAGAAGGGATAGGCTACCAACCCCAGTATCCTTGGACTTCCCTGGTGGCTCAGTTGGTAAAGAATCCACCTGCAATACAAGATACCTGGGTCTTGAGGGGGAAATTTGCATGTGGTAAGCAGAGTACATCATGAGAAAGGCTGGGCTGGAAGAAGCACAAGCTGGAATCAAGATTGCCGGGACAAATATCCATAACCTCAGATATGCAGATGACACCACCCTTATGGCAGAGAGTGAAGAGGAACTCAAAAGCCTCTTGATGAAAGTGAAAGAGGAGAGTGAAAAAGTTGGCTTAAAGCTCAACATTCAGAAAATGAAGATCATGGCATCTGGTCCCGTCACTTCATGGGAAATAGATGGGGAAACAGTGGAAACAGTGTCAGACTTTATTTTTCTGTGCTCCAAAATCACTGCAGATGGTGACTGCAGCCATGAAATTAAAAGATGCTTACTCCTTGGAAGAAAAGTTATGACCAACCTAGATAGCATATTCAAAAGCAGAGACATTACTTTGCCGACTAAGGTCCATCTAGTCAAGGCTATGGTTTTTCCTGTGGTCATGTATGGATGTGAGAAAAGCTGAGCGCCAAAGAACTGATGCTTTTGAACTGTGGTGTTGGAGAAGACTCTTGAGAGTCCCTTGGACTGCAAGGAGATCCAACCAGTCCATTCCAAAGGAGATCAGCCCTGGGATTTCTTTGGAGGGAATGATGCTGAAGCTGAAGCTCCAGTACTTTGGCCACCTCATGTGAAGAGTTGACTCATTGGAAAAGACTCTGATGCTGGGAGGGATTGGGGGCAGGAGGAGAAGGGGACGACCGAGGATGAGATGGCTGGATGGCATCACTGACTCGATGGACGTGAGTCTGAGTGAACTCTGGGAGTTGATGATGGACTGGGAGCCTGGCGTGCTGCGATTCATGGGGTTGCAAAGAGTCAGACCCGACTGAGTGACTGAACTGAACTGAACTGAACTGAAAGCTGTGGTTGCAGGTCTGAAATTGCAATTCTCTGCTGATTCCGATGGAGAGGGAAATGGCAACCCACTCCAGTACTCTTGCCTGGAGAATCCCATGGACAGGCGAGCTTCCTGGGCTACAGTCCATGGGGTCACAAGGAGTCGGACACAACTGAAGCAATTTAGCACGCACGTACGCACACCGATTCCAAATAAACTCATCTTTGCTGGAGAAATACCTAGTAGTCAACTTTTTTTAGGTCTGCACATATAACTGTAAGTAGAGAGTAAATCCCTGAAACTTAGGGAAAAAAAAACCCATATAGAAGAGAAAATAATCAATTTCAATGTACAGATTTTCTGTATTAAATATGTACCCAAAGAATTAATTTTACTAGTAACTGGCACTTCTTAAAGCATTCTTTTAGAAGACAGGAGACCTTTTAAAAGACAAAAACATGGTTTGTAAAGCATTCTCTTTGAAGACAGATGAATGCCTATGTTTTTCAGTTCAATTCAGTTCATTTCAGTTGCTCAGTCGTGTCTGACTCTTTGCAATTTGATCTCTCGTTCCTCTGCCTTTTCTAAAACCAGCTTGAACATCATGGAGTTCACAGTTCACGTATTGCTGAAGCCTGGCTTGGAGAATTTTGAGCATTACTTTACTAGCATGTGAGATGAGTGCAATTGTGCAGTAGTGTGAGCATTCTTTGGCATTGCCTTTCTTTGGGATTGGAATGAAAACTGACCTTTTTCCAGTCCTGTGGCCACTGCTGAGTTTTCCAAATTTGCTGGCATATTGAGTGCAGCACTTTCACAGCATCATCTTTTAGGATTTGAAATAGCTCCACTGGAATGCCATCACCTCCACTAGCTTTGTTCATAGTGATGCTTTCTAAGGCCCACTTGACTTCACATTCCAGGATGTCCGGCTCTAGATGAGTGATCACACCATCATGATTATCTGGGTTGTGAAGATCTTTTTTTGTACAGTTCTTCTGTGTATTCTTGTTTTTACCAAAGCTCAAAGATGAAAAACATACCAAGCCAAAATTTGTCACGGAAACATCATTTTGGGTGTAGCATAAGGAAGAAAGAGAAACTTATGACTAAACTGTACAGTGAACTTTCTCTCCAATATTTCTAGTTGTTAGTCCCCGAACAATGTGAACAGACACTGAATAGTGTATAAATCTGCAAGGGGTGGAGGGGCGAAGACTGGATAAGAAAGGAGAGTAAATTTACCTCAAAATATATTTAAAACCTAGGCATCCTTAGAGGCAGTAATGATCTTCTCTGGAGAAAAATTCATTAAATTATGCTCAGAAAGTCTTCTAGGAACACTTGGCCTTAACTCCCTTCTCTGCTGACATTTGCTATGTTATCTGATCTGTCCTTCAAAGGGAGTTTTTTTTCTTCCTTCTCTCCCTGTGTATGTGATCTCTTTATTTGTTAGGTTTAACCATTCTGATCTACACACACCAATAATTTCATATATCTCAACCTAGCAATTTATCAGGAACCATGTTACATATGCAAGAGTGTATATGTGTATTTCTAAACTTATTCATTTCTTTCAATTTAAATTCTTGTAGAAAAGTTGTTTGTGAATTGCATTACAAGTTTTAATAAAGAAGCAAGTTTATTCATGTTATTTAGGATACAGTTAACTGACCAGGCAGACATAGAATATGACTGAGAGGAGTGTGGGTTACTCAAGTGTTTTTGCTTCCTCAGTTATAAAAAAAATTACTTAGAGTAATCATGACATAAATAATCACCTGCAGAAGGAACTGGAAACCTTATACATTTCATATATAGATGGAAAGCTATAATCCAATAAAAACTCATATTTTAGCTTATAATAATCTTCAAAACAACAGATCAATTCAATCTTAATATCTGGACTCAGTCAACACACAACAGAATCCTTGGTAATAAATCTGGAAAAGAGAAGCCACTTTCCTTTCCTTCCTTCCTTCATTTATTCATTCAATTGACATTTGTTGTTTGCCTTTCTTGGGCTTCCCAGGTGGTGCTAGTGGTAAAGAGCTCTCTTGCCAATGAAAGAGACATAGGAGACATGGGTTTGATCCCTGGGTCAGAACGATTCCCTGGAGGAGGGCATGGCAACCCACTCCAGTATTCTTGCCTGGAGAATCCCATGGACGGAGGATCCTGGCAGGCTATAGTCCATGCGGGTTGCAAAAGAGTGGAATAAGACTGAAGTGACTGCCTTTCTCATGCCTGGCACTATTCTATCAGTTGGGTTTACACTCATGTATAAGACAGGACTGTTCCCTTCTCTCACTGAATTCACATTCTCTTCTAACCATATTGCCACTAGGAAGAGTGAGAATATTATAAATACACATACAAATGCCTGCATAATGCTCTGTTGCCGGTCTTTTTCAAATCTGTGTTGGGACGGTCCCCTGGAGAAGGGAACGACTACCCGCTCCAGTGTTCTGGCCTGGAGAATTCCATGGGCTGTATAGTGCATGGGGTCACAAAGAGTCGGTCATGACAGAGCGACTTAAAAAAAATCTTATTTACCTGACTGGAATTAGAAGAATAGTTGTAAAAGCATACTGAACTTGGTATACTTTCATACAATCTGGATTCTGTAATTCATTAAAAAATTTTTGAAATGAAAATTTAATAGTAATGTTATTATTTTCAGCATGACTCTACATGTACATTCTGCCTCGTGTATATTAAAAGAACTCTGATTATTCCCAGCTCTTCTGGTTAAAAAGAAATAGGTTCAGTGATCCTCAACCAGGGGTGATTTTGCCCTACTCCACACACCGCTCTTGCTTCTCCTCTTTGGCACCGAAGGACATTTGGCAATGACTGGAGACATAGCTGGTGGCCACTACCAGCATCTGGTGCACACAGGTCAAGGGTGCTACTAAACAGCCTCCAATGCACAGTGTAGCTCACACTCTCCTCCATCTGAAAAAGAAACCAAAACTTTCCTCCCCAAATTATCATTACTGCTGAAGCTGAGAAATCCTGCTCTCTCCTTTATTACAGATCATTCCATTCTCATGTTATTTTCCCTCTGTCTCCATACCTCAGTTTGAAAAGTTTAATTCCATTGGCTTATCCAACCATTCATTTATTTATATCTCTCCCAAAACCACTGCTAAGACATTGCAGGGGATACAAAGACACAGAAAATAGGATGTCTGGGATTTGATTTCTATGTGATTGCAAGAACCTACCTTACAGCTAACTGGAGAATGACTCGGCTTTCTGAAAAGGATGAGCGACCAATTAAAACATTCCTTTGGGTGATGATAACAAGACATCTTTTGTGCACTCTGCTCATCACTCCGATTCTCTCTAGCCTGAGGTGAATGCGATTTTGCCTGGTAGAAGTCTGGTTCTAAATTCTCTAGAAAATAAAAATGCAGTTCTATTGTTCAAATTGCATGAAAGGCAGAACCACGTGGGGGTGAGAAGGACAGAAAAATACGATCCTTTGTAATCATAATGTGGGGAATGTGGGGCTTAATAACAGGTTACAAAATAGATTTCTTAATCTAAAACGATAAAATTTCCTGAATAGTGGCAAGCTGATACCTCTGATCATGAACAAATAAGGCAATATTTATTCTCATTGTTTACCCTGGGATAGATTGAAACAGTAACCCTTCCTTGTCTGCTGTTTATCATGTTTACCCTTTGACAATACACAGATCTTCCTTATCGGCATCAAAACGGCGATGAATCAAATCAAAAAGAGAAAATCACATAAGACTTGTGTAATAACTGAACAGTCAAATATATGTGCTCTTTGTACTCATCTAAGAAAATATAGGGATGCAGAAAAGTTAAGTATGAAACAAAGCAAAGTTAGTGTTTTTCCTTCAACAATCACAGCACACACATATACTCCATGTAGGAATGTATACACACATATGTATATTCAGTATTATCCAGAAACACCCATGTAATGAAGAGATGCCATGCTTGTCTTTTCTTTAAAGAGCTGATTAAGTGGTTCACAGTAGAGCAGTGTGCTATTTGCTGTTATCCTTAATTTTCCTGATGATTCACCTAGAATATGGCTATCTATCTAGAAATGGCTAAAATTAATGGAACAATTTAGAAAACCCACTGAGCTAAAGTTGCACAGCATGAACTAAAAGAAGGGAGGAAGATCGGTGACTCAGGGGATTCTTAACGGAATTTTAAACCTTTCCTTTTCACGCTCCCTCAGCTGATGGATGAGGTGCCCTTGGATACTTGCAAAGTGCTTCTTTGGCCAATTATTACTTCACATTGGGGGAGGTAGTTAGCAGGTATGGTGTTTTAGGAGACAGGCAGGACTTGAGACCAGATTTCTCACTCTAGATTTCTGCTATGTAGAAAACTGATGTGACTAAGGGGCTGGTATAGCATTTGCAGCCACTCTGCTCACCCTGGGAGGCCCGTTCCAGTGCTGACAAACTCCTCACTAAATCAGCCCCATGGTCTGAAGGAGAGTCTAAGACTCCACTGAAGGATCCAATGATTCCTCCCCAAGCAGCTTGCATTCCTAGGGAAGTGTCTGAAAAATGTCCCCCCCATCCCCCGCCCCCACAGTCACATAAGAGAATCTTCCAGACTGGGAACTAACCCAGTACAGGGGTCATCATTTCCTACTAGTTCCCCACCTCCAAACAGCTCTCCAATTCATATCACAGCTTTTGAGTGATCACAAGATCTGGAATGGCTTGTGTGTGCTGAGCTTAGTCGCTCAGTCATGTCTGGCTCTTTGTGAGCCCATGGACTGTTGCCTGTCAGGCTCCTTTGTCCATGGGATTCTCCAGGCAAGAATACTGGAGTGGGTTGCCATTGCCCTCCTCCAGGGCTGGAATGGCATACACATTTCAAAATCGGAAATGAGGATACTGGGTAATTTTCCTAAAATAGATAATTATAAGAATTGGTGCAAAGCTTCCCCTTAAGCCCATACTCACCTCTGGGTTTCCTAGACTCTGCCAATGAAAACTTGGCCCATGCCATCTGCCTCTGCAAGGATTAAATCATGTGCCACTGCTGCTGCTGCTGCTGCTGCTAAGTCGCTTCAGTCGTGTCCAACTCTGTGCGACCCCATTGACTGCAGCCTACCAGGCTCCTCCGCCCATGGGATTCTCCAGGCAAGAGCGCTGGAGTGGGCTGCCATTCCCTTCTCCAATGCATGAAAGTGAAGTCGCTCAGTCGTGTCCGACTCTGTGCGACCCCATGGGCTGCAGCCCACCAGGCTCTGCCGTCCCTGGGATTCTCCAGGCAAGAGCGCTGGAGTGGGCTGCCATTCCCTTCTCCAATGCATGAAAGTGAAGTCGCTCAGTCGTGTCCGACTCTGTGCGACCCCATGGACTGCAGCCCACCAGGCTCTGCCGTCCCTGGGATTCTCCAGGCAAGAGCGCTGGAGTGGGCTGCCATTCCCTTCTCCGCCCGCACCACTACATCTCCTGAAAGGAGTTCAAGGTAGAGGTCAGGAATGAGGTACACTGTGCTCTGGGAAAAACTGGCAGAGCAGGCCTTCAGATAGTTAAATTTTTTTAGGAGAAGACTTTTATGAGCCCAATTGTTGCATTTCCTCATATCTAGAAAAGCACTAAAATTATTAGCAGTGACATCTACTGCTGGTGACCCAGAGCAAGACTCTGCCAAAATGCCTGCTTGATGGCACGCAGCCCTCTTCACTAAACTCCTATATAACACTGATCTTCCCCTATATCTCTTTGGGGCTAGTACCTCAAAGCTGTCTGAGATGCTGTCTCTAGAGCAATAGCCCTCATAGAACTTAACTCACAGCTTTGATGTTGTGCGTTTTTTCAGTCAACATATCCCAGAGAAAAGATGCTGTTTCCAGTTTAGTGTTGCTATTATCGGGACAAATTCTCTCCAAATTAATCATGACCATGGACCTCAAGTGGGCCCAGCAGCGAAAATAAGACCAAGAAGGAGAAGATTCTGGAGCGGTCTATGAAAAGCTACAGCCTCTGTGCAGTTACCCGCTCTGTAGGGTCCACAGCCAATACCTGGTGGTAAGTCTGGGGTCTCTGCTGCCCAGCAGGGCCAGCAGCAAAGAAGACAAGCTTGAGGTGGTGTAAAGGAGAGGAAAAGCAAGGCACATTGATCTATCATATCACAGAGCAATGGCTCTCTGAGGAGACAAGCCACTGTCTTCTTCACCTGGAACTAAACAGAGATGAGAATTTAGGAAAGGGAGCTCCCCACTTAACCGAGTTAACGATAAAACACTCAGCAAGAGATGACAGTCAAGCTCAAGAAAGACTGAAAATGAATCATCAGATAAACAATGGTGACCATGGCAAAAGCAAACGGGTGGCAGAATGGGAGCAACAGATTTCTTTGGCTTTGGTTTATAAGAGATTAGTTGGAAAATATTTTGAGAAGTTTTACTGTAGAGAGCGGCAAGGACATGTAGTAAGAGCTAGGTAAGAAGTGGGGCTAGGGGATATTTGTTTAAGTTGGAAGAAGAATAGTGTATTTGTACGCTAATGAGAATGCTCTAGTAGAGAGTGTGCATTTGATGTTGCAAAGTAAGGGGCGAATTGCTGGAGCAATGGGTTTGGATAGAAAAGAAGAGAAAGTCTTCTCCGGCAGTCCAGTAGTTAAGACTCCATGGTTCCAATGCAGGGGTTGCATGCTAAATCCCTGGTTAAGGAACCAAGATCCTGCATGCCTCGTGCAAGGTCAAAATAGAAAAAATAAATATGATAACTATAAAAATAATTTTAAAATGAAAAAGAAGATAGAGGACCCAGGACTCTAGAGGCATGGCTCCTGGAGAAGGGCGAAGGATCTTGGACCTGCTCGCCACCCCCATGACCACCTCTATTGCCACCAGCCTGTCCAAGCCATCATGGTCTCCCACCAGGGTGACAGCAACAGCTCCTAAGTAGTCTCCCTGTTTCTTCTGCTTGCCAAGTCAGTGCTCAGTTGCTCAGTCGTGTCTGACTCTTTGTGGGAGTTTATAGACAAACTATAGCCTGCCAGGTTCTTCTATCCATAGGATTTCCCAGGCAAGAATATTGGAGTAGGTTGCCATGCCTTCCTCCAGGGGATCTTCCTGAGCCAGGGATTGAACCTGCCTCTCCTGCATTGCAGGTAGATTCTTTGTCATTGAGCTAATGAGATGCTTCAGCATCTTATCCACCTATAAATTCTCCTTAGCACAGCATTCAGAGTGATCTTTTTAAAACGTAGATAAGACCAGGCCAGGACTGTGCTCCAAACCCTGTAATGGACCTCGCCTCACCAGGAAAGAACTCAAAGTCTTTGTAAGGTACCTGGGAAATCTGGTTCTTCATTATGTCTATAATTAATTAACCAACCTCTCTCTGTCTCTCTTTTCTGAACCCCTTTACTTCTCCTGGAAATCTCAGGATATGCCCCCACTGTTCCACAGTTAAGGACCTTCACTCCAGCTTTTGCCTCTGCCAGGGACACTCCTGTCCCAGACATCCCACTATTTGACTCCCTCTCTTCCTTCAAGTTTTTGTCCACATCTCAACTTCTCACTGACCACTTAAAATTACAAACTTTGTCCCACCTTCTTATCCTCTTATTGTGCTCTCCTTTTTCTTTTTCCCACAAATATCTACCTTCTAAAGACGATGTAATTCACTTTCCTTCTATTTGCAGCATGTTGCCTCTCCTCCGGATAGAGTGTGGCTTCCATGAGGGTCATATTTCATTAGTGTATCTCCAGCTCCTAGAACTGTGCCTGAAACATAGTAGTCAGGAGATATTTGTAGGATGAGTTAACAAATTTATCTAACAAAAAGCCCCTAGTGAGTTCACTGAAGATTTATGAATGAGAAATCAGAAACTACCTCTCTGTGCCAGGTAAATATATTCCTCTCTGTAAATCTCATCAGGGGCGTGTCTACTAAGCTGCCACAAATTTATTTGAAAGCTGAAATGAGTGTATGATATTTTTAATCTACCTCTTTTGCATTCAATGAAAAGCACATTCAATAATTACATACTTGTAATAACCGTCACAGGTGCTCAGAAGTTACAGGCTTAACATTTCATTCAGTATTTGGAAAACTCAGCAGTGGTCACAGAACTGGAAAAGGTCAGTTTTCATTCCAATCACAAAGAAAGGCAACGCCAAAGAATGTTCAAACTACCACACAATTGCACTCATCTCACATGCTAGTAAAGTAATGCTCAAAATTCTCCAAGCCAGGCTTCAGCAATACATGAACCGTGAACCTCCTGATGTTCAAGCTGATTTTAGAAAAGGCAGAGGAACCAGAGATCAAATTGCCAACATCTGCTGGATCATCAAAAAAGCAAGAGAGTTCCACAAAAATATCTATTTCTGCTTTATTGACTATGCCAAAGCCTTTGACTGTGTGGATCACAATAAACTGTGGAAAATTCTTCAAGAGATAGGAATACCAGACCACCTGACCTGCCTCTTGAGAAATCTGTATGCAGGTCAGGATGCAACAGTTAGAACTGGGCATGGAATAACAGACTGGTTCCAAATAGGAAAAGGAGTACATCAAGGCTGTATATTGTCACCCTGCTTATGTAACTTATATGCAGAGTACATCATGAGAAACACTGGGCTGGAAGAAACACAAGCTGGAATCAAGACTGCCGGGAGAAATAACAATCACCTCAGATATGCAGATGACACCACCCTTATGGCAGAAAGTGAAAAGGAGCTAAAAAGCCTCTTGATGAAAGTGAAAGAGAAGAGTGAAAAAGTTGGCTTAAAGCTCAACATTCAGAAAACGAAGATCATGGCATCCGGTCCCATCACTTCATGGCAAATAGATGGGGAAACAGTGGAAACAGTGTCAGACTTTATTTTGGGGGGCTCCAAAATCACCGCAGATGGTGACTGCAGCCATGAAATTAAAAGATGCTTACTCCTTGGAAGAAAAGTTATGACCAACCTAGATAGCATGTTCAAAAGCAGGGACATTACTTTGCTGACTAAGGTCTGTCTAGTCAAGGCTATGGTTTTTCCTGTGGTCATGTATGGATGTGAGAGTTGGACTGTGAAGAAGGCTGAGCGCTGAAGAATTAATGCTTTTGAACTGTAGTGTTGGAGAAGACTCTTGAGAGTCCCTTGGACTGCAAGGAGATCCAACCAGTCCATTCTGAAGGAGATCAGCCCTGGGATTTCTTTGGAGGAAATGATGCTGAAGCTGAAACTCCAGTACTTTGGCCACCTCATGCGAAGAGTTGACTCATTGGCAAAGACTCTGATGCTGGGAGGGATTGGGGGCAGGAGGAGAAGGGGATGACCGAGGATGAGATGGCTGGATGGCATCACAGACTCGATGGACATGAGTCTGAGTGAACTCCAGGAGATGGTGATGAACAGGGAGGCCTTGAGTGCTGCGATTCATGGGGTTGCAAAGAGTCGGACACGACTGAGCGACAGAACTGAACTGAACTGAACTGAAACCACACCAACAATGTGAGATGGGCACTATCATCCTCATTTAACTGGTAAAAGATAAAAATCAGAAGACTTAAGGGGCTTGCTCAAATCCTTACAAAATTAGTAAATGCGAAGGGGCAGATCTTAATTACAGACGTTCTTTACCTTCCATTGGAGATGCTTCCCAACTTGGTTACATTATACGGAGAAATATTATGTTGCATCAAATATGGCTATTTTAATGTTGAGGGGATTTATAAATTTCACATTGGTATTTAAGAAGCTTCATGTCAAATTTTAACTAAATATCTTTATCTATATCCATTCATCTATTTATGTATGTTTCTAGCTATATATATGGGCTTCCCATGTGGCACAGTGGTAAACGAATCCACCTGCCAATGTGGGAGACACAGGAGATGCAGGTTTTATCCCTGGGTTGGGGAGATCCCCTGGAGTAGGAAATGACAACCCACTCAAGTACACTTTTCAGGAAAATTCCAGGGACAGAGGAGCCTGGTGGGCTACAGTCCATGGGGTTGCAAAGAATTAGACACCACTGTGCTCAGTCATTCAGTCACTTCCGATTGAACATATATATATACATATATCAATTAGTTCAGTTCATTTGCTCAGTCATATTAGACTCTTTGCAACCCTATGAATTGCAGCACATCAGGCCTCCCTGTCCATCACCAACTCCCAGAGTTTACTCAAACTCATGTCCATCGAGTCAGTGATGCCATCCAGCCATCTCATCCTCTGTCATTCCCTTCTCCTCATGCCCTCAAACCCTCCCAGCATCAGGGTCTTTTCCACTAAGTCAACTCTTTGCATCAGGTGGCCAAAGTATTGGAGTTTCAGCTTTAGCATCAGTCCTTCCAATGAACACCCAGGACTGATCTCCTTTTGAATGGACTGATTGGACCTCCTTGCAATCCAAGGGACTCTCAAGTCTTCTCCAACACCACAGTTCAAAAGCATCAATTCTTTGGCGCTCAGCTTTCTTCACAGTCCAACTCTCACATCCATACATGACCACTGGAAAAACCATAGCCTTGACTAGACAGACCTTTGTTGGCAAAGTAATGCCTCTGCTTTTGAATATGCTATCTAGGTTGGTCATAACTTTCCTTCCAAGGAGTAAGCGTCTTTTAATTTCATGGCTGCAGTCACCATCTGCAGTGATTTTGGAGCCCAGAAAAATAAAGTCTGACACTGTTTCCACTGTTTCCCCATCTATTTCCCATGAAGTGATGGGCCCAGATGCCAAGATCTTCGTTTTCTGAATGTTGAGCTTTAAGCCAACTTTTTCACCCTCCTCTTTCACTTTCATCAGAGGCTTTTGAGTTCCTCTTCACTTTCTACCATAAGGGTGGTATTATCTGCATATCTGAAGTTACTGAGATTTCTCCCAGCAATCTTGATTCCAGCTTGTGCTTCTTCCAGCCCAGCATTTCTCATGATGTACTCTGTTAAATGAGCAGGGTGACGATATACAGCCTTGACGTACTCCTTTTCATATTTGGAACCAGTCTGTTGTTCTATGTCCAGTTCTAAATGTTGCTTCCTGACCTGCATATAGGTTTCTCAGTTGTGTGTATTTTAACAATTGCACTCATCTCACACGCTGGTAAAGTAATGCTCAAAATTCTCCAAGCCAGGCTTCAGCAATACCGTGAACTTCCAGATGTTCAAGCTGGTTTTAGAAAAGGCAGAGGAACCAGAGATCAAATTGCCAACATCCACTGAATCGTGGAAGAAGGAAGAGAGTTCCAGAAAAACATCTATTTCTGCTTTATTGACTATGCCAAAGCCTTTGACTGTGTGGATCACAATAAACTGTAGAAAATTCAGAAAGAGATAGGAATACCAGACCACCTGACCTGCTTCATGAGAAACCTGTATGCAGGTCAGGAAGCAACAGTTAGAACTGGACATAGAACAACAGACTGGTTTCAAATAGGAAAAAGAGTATGTCAAGGCTGTATATTGTCACCCTGCTTATGTAACTTATATGCAGAGTACATCATGAGAAACACTGGGCTGGAGGAAGCTCAAGCTGGAATCAAGATTGCTGGGAGAAATATCAATCACCTCAGATATGTAGACGACACCACCCTTATGGCAGAAAGTGAAGAGGAACTCAAAAGCCTCTTGATGAAAGTGAAAGAAGAGGGTGAAAAAGTTGGCTTAAAGCTCAACATTCAGAAAATGAAGATCATGGCATCTGGTCCCATCACTTCATGGGAAATAGATGGGGAAACAGTGGAAACAGTGTCAGACTTTATTTTTCTGGGCTCCAAAATCACTGCAGGTGGTGATTGCAGCCATGAAATTAAAAAATGCTTACTCCTTGGAAGGAAAGTTATGATCAACCTAGACAGCATATTCAAAAGCAGAGACATTACTTTGCCGACTAAGGTCCGTCTAGTCAAGGCTATGGTTTTTCCAGTGGTCATGTATGGATGTGAGAGTTGGACTGTGAAGAAAGCTGAGCACCGAAGAATTGATGCTTTTGAACTGTGGTGCTGGAGGAGACTCTTGAGAGTCCCTTGGACTGCAAGGAGGTCCAATCAGTCCATTCTAAAGGAGATCAGTCCTGGATGTTCATTGGAAGGACTGATGCTAAAGCTGAAACTCCAATACTTTGGCCACCTCATGAGAAGAGTTGACTCAGTGGAAAAGACGCTGATGCTGGGAGGGATTGGGGGCAGGAGGAGAAGGGGACGAGTAAGGATGAGATGGCTGGATGGCTTCACCGACTCATTGAACTTGAGTTTGGGTGAACTCTGGGAGTTGGTCATGGACAGGGAGGCCTTGAGTGCTGCAATTCATGGGGTCGCAAAGAGTCAGTCTTGACCGAGCGAGCAACTGAACTGAATTGATCTGAGCGACTGAACTGAACTGAACTCATATATATAGAAAAAATACACAGAATTGTATATATATAGTATAGAATTATATGTGAAGTGAAGTCCTCTCAGTCGCTTTTGACTCTTTACGACCCCATGGACTGTGGCCTACCAGGGTCCTCCGTCCATGAGATTCTGCAGGCAAGAATACTGGAGTGGGTTGCCATTTTCTTCTCCAACAATTATATATATATACATGTATATATAATTGTGTTTATTATCTACAGTGCCAGGCATCATGCTAAGAGCTATACAAATATTGTCTCATTTTATCCTATCCCAAACACTGCAATCAAGATATCCCATTTCACAGATGGAAAAATTGAGGCAAAGACAGGTTCATAACGTGTCCCAGGTTGACAGCAGACTGAGCCACACAGCGAATCTGGAAAGTCTGAGTACAGCCAATGTCCTAACCATCAGAACATGCATTTTCCTGCCTTCATTAATGAGAATAAGTTTCATTTTTTTAATCAGACCATATTTAGAGGAAAATAAATACTTTCTGAACACCATGTTCAGTTCAGTTCAGTTCAGTCACTTAGTCCTGTCCAACTCTGCGACTCCATGAATTGCAGCACGCCAGGGCTCCCTGTCCATCACCAAAACCTGGAGTTCACTCAGACTCACGTCCATTGAGTCAGTGATGCCATCCAGCCATCTCATCCTCCCTCGTCCCCTTCTCCTCCTGCCCCCAATCCCTCCCATCATCAGGGTCTTTTCCAGTGAGTCAACTCTTCCCATGAAGTAGCCAAAGTACTGGAGTTTCAGCTTTAGCATCATTCCTTCCAAAGAAATCCCAGGGCTGAACTACCATGCTTCATCCCTAAAGAAGATAACCCATTTCATAAAGTGCCTCTGACTGGTAATCACCAAGACTGCTGTCCCGTGTAGAGCTGATGCAAAATTTCCACAGCAGTGCGGTTACTGAGGCTACCCTGATCCAGCCCCGTGTCTGCTGTAAGTGCCCCATCTTCATACACAACCCTCATTGGCTCCCCAGACTGGCCAACATCAACCCAATTCCTGGAGTCTGAGGTGACATACCAGAATAATAGGTTAAAAGATAGACATTTTCATAGGAATCATCTTGTTTCAAAATAAAGTTAACATGTCTTCATTGGTTAAAACATTTTCTGGAATAGAAGGATGTGATGATACCATGCTATAATTGCAGGTTTGGAATGTAGATATGTCCATGTGAAGAGACAGGCATCTAGGAAACCAACCCGCTTTAACTATGCTCCAGAATGCTCTCCATGCTCTGAACCAGAGCAGAAATTCATAGTTTAAGCTCTAAGCTTCTGTGGCCCTCAAAGAGCTAGGTAATAATATTCACTGTTTCTCTTTAGAGAATGGAGAAAAACACTACTATTATTTTTAAGGGATCAAAAATACATATAACCACATTTCTGGGGGCTTCTCTACCGATTTGTGATACAGACATTCTGCATTTATCAAAATGTATCAATAATAAGAAGGGCCAGGCAGGTTTCTCTCATTTAATGGAATGAAATTAGGATAGATAAAACTAACACAACAATTATCCTAAAACCAGTACAAACCCATTCATTGAATAGTTTCTTTCTAAATGTCTGACTTTTATTGGGCTGACTTCCACTAAACTCCGACTAGACTCATTTTGATTTCTTTTAAACACTGGTCATTTATTTAACTAACACACTTTACTGAACATCTATGTATTAGAAACTGTACTAGCTGTCAGGGAGAAAGACCAGTGTTCCCATGCTGCAGGCAGGGAGAAAGACCAGTTTGGTCCAGTTCCCACGCTGCAGGCACTCATGGTCTCATGGCAAAAGAATTACCCAAATAGGTCCTTATACTCTTGTGATAACCACAATGACAGGGATAGTCATACAAGACCCTGTGTCTTGTCAGATTGTTTTAAACCAGATCATTTCCTCTGCATACAAAAGTAAATCAGAAATAGAAACACTATGATATTGTGTGCAAAATTGTTTACCAAATCTACAATGCATATAGCCATGTCATGATTAACTCAATTACAGATAAATTTTGAAATGGAATAGTTTCAACTTTCAAAAAGCATCCAGTCATTACATACAAGGTATGGGGCTACTTCATTAGCTTAGTTATACTTTACAAATGTGCTTTGTTATTTTTTAATATTTTAAATAGAAATATAGTTGATTTATAATATGCTGATTTATAATATTAGTTTCAGATGTACAGCAAAGTGATTCAGTTATACATATATGTATATATATATTCTTTTTCCATTATACTTTATTATAAGATCTTGAATATTATTCCTTGTGCTATACAGTAGAACCTTGTTGTTTATCTATATTATATACAGTTGTGTGTACCTGTTAATCCCATACTTGCAATTTATCCCTCCTCCTTCTTTACCCTTTGGTAACCATAAGTTTCTTTTCTATGTCTATGATTATGTTTCTGTTTTGTAAATAAGCTCATTTGTACTATTTTTTTAGAGTCTACATATATGTGATATCATATAATATTTTTCTTTCCCTGACTGACTTACCCTACTTACTATGATCATCTCCAGGCCCATCCACGTTGCTGAAAATGACATGATTTCATTCTTTTTTATGGTTGAGTAATAGTCCATTGTATATATCTGCCACATCTGGATCATCAAAAAAGCAAGAGAGTTCCAAAAACACATCTATTTCTGCTTTATTGACTATGCCAAGTCTTTGACTGTGTGAATCACAATAAATTGTGGAAAATTCTGAAAGAGATAGGAGTACCAGACCACCTGACCTGCCTCGTTAGAAACTAGTATGCAGGTCAGGAAGCAACATGTCCAGTTAGAACTGGACATGGACAACAGACTGGTTCCAAATAGGAAAAGGTGGACGTCAAGGCTGGATATTGTCAGCCTGCTTATTTAACTTCTATGCAGAGTACATCATGAGAAACACTGGGCTGGAAGAAGCACAGGATGGAATCAAGATTGCTGGGAGAAATATCAATAACCTCAGATATGCAGATGACACCACCCTTATGGCACAAAGTGAAGAGGAACTCAAAAGCCTCTTGATGAAAGTGAAAGAAGAGAGTGAAAAAGTTGGCTTAAAGCTCAACATTCAGAAAATGAAGATCATGGCATCTGGTCCCATCACTTCATGGGAAATAGATGGGGAAACAGTGGAAACAGTGGCAGACTTTATTTTTCTAGGCTCCAAAATCACTGCAGGTGGTGATTGCAGCCATGAAATTAAAAGAGGCTTGCTCCTTGGAAGGAAAGTTATGACCAACCTAGATAGCATATTCAATAGCAGAGACATTACTTTGCTGACTAAGGTCCGTCTAGTCAAGGCTATGGTTTTTCCAGTAGCCATGTATGGATGTGAGAGTTGGACTGTGAAGAAAACTGAGTGCTGAAGAATTGATGCTTTTGAACTGTGGTGTTGGAGAAGACTCTTGAGAGTCCCTTGGACTGCACGGAGGTCCAACCAGAAAGGAGATCAGTCCTGGGTGTTCATTGGAGGGACTGATGCTGAAGCTGAACCTCCAATACTTTGGCCACCTGATATGCAGAGCTGACTCATCTGAAAAGACCCTGCCCCTCCAACAACATGCTGGGAGGGTTTGGGGGCAGAAGGAGAAGGGGATGACAGAAGATGAGATGATTGGATGGCATCACCAACACAATGGATATGGGTTTGGGTGGACTGTGGGAGTTGGTGATTGACAGGGAGGCCTGGCGTGCTGCGATTCATAGGGTCACAAAGAGTCAGACACGACTGAGCTAAAAACTAAACCACATGTTCTTTATCCAATAGTCTATTGGTGAACATTTAAGTTGCTTCCATGTCTTGGCTATTATAAATAGTGCTGCTATGAACACTGGGGTGCATATATCTTTTCTAAATAAGAGTTTTAATTTTTCCCAGTTATATCCCCAGGAGTGAGATTGCTGAATTATACAGTAACTCTATTTTTAGTTTAGTTTTTTTTTTTTTTAAGGAAACTCCATACTGTTTTCCATAGTGGCTGTAACAATTTACATTCCCACCAACAGTGTAGGAGAATTTCCTTTTATCCACACCCTATCCAGCATTTATTATTTATAAACTTTTCATTCTTAACATCCAAGTTTTAATCAACATCGCATCTCTGTTTCTTCTGAATCACAATAGATTTTTCCGTCTGTCTCCTTGTGCACATGTGAGTGCTCAGTCGTATCTGACTCTTTCTGACCCCATGGGCTCCTCTGTCCATGGAATTTTGCAGGCAAGAATACTGGAGCATGTTGCCATTTCATTCTCCAGGGCATCTTCCCAACCCAGGGATTGAAACCACGTCTCTTTCATCTTCTGCATTGGTAGGCAACTTGTTTACCAGCTGAGCCACCAGGGAAGTCCTCTTCCTGACTGACTATATTTTAAAACTTGTATTTATACTTTTTACTCAGAATGTAAGTTTGTCTTTATATGCCTCCTTTTTTAAGTACTTAAATATTATTTTTACGAATGCCTTACACTGTTCAGTTCAGTTCAGTCACTCAGTCGTATCTGACTCTTTGCGACCCCATGAATCGCAGCACGCCAGGCCTCCCTGTCCATCATCAACTCCTGGAGTTCACTCAGATTCACGTCCATCGAGTCAGTGATGTCATCCAGCCATCTCATCCTCTGTCATCCCCTTCTCCTCCTGCCCCCAGTCCTTCCCAGCATCAGAGTCTTTTCCAATGAGTCAACTCTTCACATGAGGTGGCCAAAGTACTGGAGTTTCAGCTTCAGCATCACTCCTTCCAAAGAAATCCCAGGGTTGATCTCCTTCAGAATGGACTGGTTGGATCTCCTTGCAGTCCAAGGGACTCTCAAGAATCTTCTCCAACACCACAGTTCAAAAGCATCAATTCTTCGGTGCTCAGCTTTCTTCACAGTCCAACTCTCACATCCATACATGACCACTGGAAAAACCATAGCCTTGACTAGATGGACCTTAGTCGGCAAAGTAATGTCTCTGCTTTTCAAGGTTGGTCATAACTTTCCTTCCAAGGAGTAAGCGTCTTTTAATTTCATGGCTGCAGTCACCATCTGCAGTGATTTTGGAGCCCCCCAAAATAAAGTCTGACACTGTTTCCACTGTTTCCCCATCTATTTGCCATGAATTGATGGGACCGGATGCCATGATCTTCGTTTTCTGAATGTTGAGCTTTAAGCCAACTTTTTCACTCTTCTCTTTCACTTTCATCAAGAGGCTTTTGAGTTCCTCTTCACTTTCTGCCATAAGGGTGGTGTTATCTGCATACACTGTTACTGACTGACAAAAAAGTCAAACCCTAAAACTACAGTGTAACAAGCTAATCCCAGTTCTGTTCACTGTTAGCAGTGGTGTTAGCCAACCAGAGGGGGGCCAAGCTCCTATTCAAACCCAGACTAACATCCCTTCTGCTCTCTGGCGAGGGGAGAATGACTTTTATCACTGGGAAAATAAACTGCTATACTTCTCAATTTTACTTACAGAGACAACTACAGGAGATGGAAAGATAGAAAGTGTGAAATTTCACATCTTGGCAAGTTCTTGATGAGGATGGAACTCCATGGAAATTTGTTTGGGTGAATCTTCTTGATATATTTATATCATCTTTAGTTTTATAATATATAGTCAGCTTATGGGTTTGCATTTCTTCACATAATCAAGTAGAGACTTGAAATTTCCAATGCCACTTGAAGGAAAGGGTGTGTGACTGATGTATAAAGAGGATTGGGGTTGGGGTGGGGGACAAGCCAGTGTTAGGCAGAAGGCCTGGGGAGGAAGACAGCCTCAGGAAATGAACAGTGGTGGGTTCAATAAAGGATTTTAAAGAACAAAAATGCCATTAATATGCATTTCGTAGTTTTGGGTCATACTACAATGTGGCTGCTGCAGAAACCCACAAGCCTTCAATAAAAGTGGTATTTAATACATAAAGCAACCTCGTATTCGAGGTTGTTTAGGGAACACAAGGTAAAAGGATCTATAATGCATATTAAGGTCAACTTGGGCCAGAGAAGAGACCACCTACAGAAGCAGAAACTCAAGACTTCAACAGAAAAAAGAAAATTAAAGCAAGAATTGACTGGAGAAAGGTGATCCCAAGCCCTCCTGGGGAAGATACCCCTTGGTGCATCTATAAATATGTGCATGTGTGTGCATTCAGGTATGTTTTACAAGGTGGCAGAAGATACTGCGTTTCTCATCACACATGTAATGGAACTTGAAACATTTATTAATAAATTTAAAAGCTGTAAAATTAAGTTAATCCCAAATTCTAAAGAACTTGAGGTTTCCGAGGCAGATAATACTTGGATTACAAAGCAAATATGTTTCAGATCAAATAGTGGTTCTACCTACAGAATTGTGAGCTATTTACTGTTTGTTCATATTTCTTTTAAGTATTTGTTTGGCCAGGTCTTAGTTTCTGCATGTGAGATCTGGTTCCCTGACCAGGAATCGAACCCAGGCCCCTTGCATTGGGAGTACAGAGTCTTAGTCACTGGATCACCAGGGAAGTCCTGTGTGCTTATTTTATAAATTGGGTAGCTCACATGGTTTCACTCTCTGCTAATTAAATGAAACTGATGAATTTATATCTTACTCCAGGCATTTCCCCTCATGCAGAAAAAATTCTGTGACCAAGGCAGGGCCACTTCAGGGTGTGGCTGCAGGGCAGTGAATAGGTTAGTCTCCTCCAGGCATTTGCAATGCTTCTTCTCCACCTGAACCATCTCCCTGCATCCCCACCCCAAACACAGTTCACAGTCACTCACGTTGTCAGGTTTAGTAGGGTTACTCCTCCATAGTTTTTTTTTTCCTGTATTGAAGTAGGGTTGATTTACAATATTGTCCTAGAAGAGAATAAGAGATTGAGGATGAATTTGTGACAAGCAGACCTCACAAGTAAGAAAGTAAATCCTAAAGCTTGCTGCTGTTCAGGTGTTGAGTCGTGTCCAACTCTGCAACCCCAGGGACTGCAGCACACCAGGCCTCCTTGTGCTTCACTATATCCTGGAGTTTGCTCAGATTCATGTCCATTGAATTGGTGATGCCATCCAACCATCTTATTCTCTGTTATCCCTTTCTCCTCCTGCCCTCAATCTTTCCCAACATCAGGGTCTTTTCCAATGAGTCGGCTCTGTGCATCAGGTGGCCAAAGTACTGGAGTTTCAGTTTCAGCATCAGTCCTTCGAATGAATATTCAGGATTGATTTCCTTTAAGATTGACTGGTTTGCTCTCCTTGCTGTCCAAGGGACTCTCAAGAATCTTCTCCAGCACTGCAGTTCAAAAGCATCCATTCTTTGATGCTCAGGCTTCATCCTAAAGCTTAGTGAATAAACTAGATCACATTTGTGATAAAAAGAACATGTCCATTTAGGGGATAATATAGTATATAGTGGGTTGGCCAAAAAGTTTGTTCCAGTTTTATGTAACATCTTATGGAAAAATCTAAATGAACCTTTTGGCCAACCCAATATATAATCTCAGAATTCAGGACTAGCTCTATAATTTGTGGGTGTCCAGTGTAAAAACCAAAATGAGAAGCCTTCTGTTCCCATTATTGTTATGAATTTTAAGGTAATAGCAAAAGAGCTTTGAAAGAATCTCAGGCTCTTCTGAGTGCAGCTTGCATACCATGAAGTCAGCCCTACATAATTACTCCTGTTCTTATGATATTTACATAAAACAAATTTCTGTTTGCTTATAATTGTGTATGATTGGCTGTCATGATGTCTTCAACTAAAAGTTGCACAATGTCGAGGATTATATTCCATAGATCTATTCCACTCTGGCTGTTATGTATATTATTCATATTCTCCAACACTGATGTTTTCCCATCCATCAAAACTGCTTATAGAAGGTCCATGCCTGGCATGTAAGAAACTCTCAACAAATGTTTAACAGCAAAAATATCTATCCTTTTTAGACTTAATGAAACAAAAGTTTTATTAAAGTCCCTGCATATGTGCTCAGTCATGTCCAACTCTTTGTGACCCCACAGACTATAGCCTGCCAGGCTCTCCTGTCCATGGTAATTTCCAGGCAAGAATACTGGAGTGTGTTGCCATTCCCTACTCCAGAGTAACTCCCCAACCCAAGGATCAAACCCATGTCTCCTGCCTTGGCAGGTGGATTCTTTTACCACTGAGCCACCTGAGAAGTCCCAAATAAAGACCCTGCTTAGTGGCAAATAGAAATAAGTATGAGGGAAAGATAAATTTACCATACAATGTGTGCTTTATTATATAAACCTTTGAATATACATGATAGTGTAGAGCTGTATTCTAAAACCTTCCCTCACTTGAGACAAAGGTCAAATTGCATAGTACATTTCAATGATGCTAAATAATATCTCAGCCCACCTTTCAAACCACACCTACAAAGCAATAGAAATGAAATCTTCTACCCTCTGGAGAAAACTTTTTGAGTCTGAGAGTTAACTACAATTTCTTCTTTCTAAGTCTACTGAGGACACTGATCCCTCTGATCCCTGAGTAGTAACCAGAGAATGCTGAGAGTTTTCTATGTGACATTGAGCTGTAAGATTCTGTTTTTTGTATTCCTGAATCAAGTCAATGGTTCTATCATGTCTGACTGACTCTGATTGTAGTCCCATCAAATGAGCTCTGCAAAATTAGCTTGATTTTTGTGGAATTTCTCAAGTGCTAGAAATTGTTTTAATCTGCTGCTTTAATTCAGTGATTACCACAATCCCCTGGTACTCACTGACTCAATTTTCCTCAATCCCCATGATGTGCCAGGTATTATACTAGACACTTGTCCCTCCATTACTTAAAAGCCAGAAATACGTGGACAAATACAGTAGAATCTTCTCAGAGAGAACTCAAACTATGTACATGTGTCATTAAAACATATATTAAGATTACTGGAAATCTATAAATCACATGAATTGCTATGGTGTAAACTCTCTTATTTGCATGGTACTAACCTCAGATATGCAGATGACACCAGCCTTATAGCAGAAAGTGAAGAGGAACTAAAAAGCCTCTAGATGAAAGTGAAAGAGGAGAGTGAAAAAGTTGGCTTAAAGCTCAACATTCAGAAAACGAAGATCATGATATCCGGTACCATCGTTTCATGGGGAATAGATGGGGAAATAGTGGAAACAGTGGCAGACTTTATTTTTTTTGGACTCCAAAATCACTGCAGATGGTGACTGCAGCCATGAAATTAAAAGACACTTACTCCTTGGAAGAAAAGCTATGACCAACCTAGATAGTATATTCAAAAGCAGAGACATTACTTTGCCGACTAAGGTCCATCTAGTCAAAGCTATGGTTTTTCCAGTAGTCATGTATGGATGTGAGAGTTGGACTGTGAAGAAGGCTGAGCGCCGAAGAATTGATGCTTTTGAACTGTGGTGTTGGAGAAGACTCTTGAGAGTCCCTTGGACTGCAAGGAGATCCAACCAGTCCATTCTGAAGGAGATCAGCCCTGGGATTTCTTTGGAGGGAATGATGCTAAAGCTGAAGCTGCAGTACTTTGGCCATCTCATGCAAAGAGTTGACTCATTGGAAAAGACTTTGATGCTGGGAAGGATTGGGGGCAGGAGGAGAAGGGGATGACAGAGGATGAGATGGCTGGATAGCATCACTGACTCGATGGACGTGAGTCTGGGTGTACTCCAGGAGTTGATGATGGACAGGGAGGCCTGGCGTGCTCCGATTCATGGGGTCGCAAATAGTAGGACACGACTCAGCGACTGAACTGAACTGAACTGAGGGAGTGGTAGTACTCTTGCCTGGAAAATCCCATGGACGGACGAGCCTGGTGGGCTGCAGTCCATGGGGTTGCGAAGAATCAGACACAACTGAGTGACTTCCCTTTCTCTTTTCACTTCCATGCTTTGGAGAAGAAAATGGCAACCCACTCCAGTGTTCTTGCCTGGAGAATCCCAGGGACGGGGGAGCCTGGTGAGCTGCCGTCTATGGGGTCGCACAGAGTCAGACACAACTGAAGCGACTTAGCAGCAGCAGCAGCAGCAGCATGGAGTGGGAGGAGAGTTGAGGTCTAAGATACAACTTTTCCTCATTTGCTTCTGAATTGAGTTTCCATGGCCCGTCACGTTAATCATTCTCTATGATTTATATTTCTCCTTTCAATTGATTAGCAGGTGAACTGATATAAAGCCCTTGAATAAATATGCCTTACATAAGTGGGACTGATTTACTAGGACTTAGTAAAATCAGATCTCCTCAGGGCTCTCACAGCTAAATTTTCTGCAGAAGCATCATCATTAATGTTGATTATACCACTTCACCCTGAAATCTATGACCCATGAAAATTTTGGTTTAATTTTAATTCTACCTATTCCCTTACAAGCTGTTTAGAGTAAACCAATACAAACTAAGATAGAATACATAACTACAGGACATATCCACTTTTCTTCCCAACTGACTTTCAGAGGTCACCTCAAGGTAGAAAATGACACATCCCAAGACTCAGTTTGAAAAGAGGAGAAAGCTGGAGGCATTAGCTAGAGGGTGTGTGCTCAGTCGCTTCTGTCGTGTCCAACTCTTTGCCATCCCATGGACTATAGCCCACCAGGCTCCTCTAACCATGGAAATTTCCAGGCAAGAATATTGGAGTGGGTTGCCATTTCCTTCTTCAGGGGATCTTCACAGGGATAGAGCCTTCATCTTCTGCAGCTCCTGCATTGACAGGTGGATTCTTTACCACTGAACCACCTGGGAAGCCCAGAAAAAGTGTTGGAGTAGTGGCAGGGTCTTCTACGAGAGAAAACCATAACTATCTGTTGGTGCCAGTTAGGTATGGGATGGGGGAAAGTGGGTGGGAGGTAAAGACGGTGAAGGGTCAGCAAAATATAGATGTGTGGTCAAGGAGAACTAGAAGAAATAGCAGATTTGGACTTAACAAATGTCTTTGATTGGGTTCCACACATCTGCTATTTGCAAACTGAGCCATACTGAAATACGCTGAAAATAAGAGAAACTGACTTAGAGACAGAAAGGATGGGCTAGAGATAATTGGAGAATAAAAGTGTTAGACTAGATCTTAATAACTGTGTGAGTTGATAATGGTAGTTTTCAAATGGTAAAGAATCTGCTTGCAATGCAGGAGACCTGGATTTGATCCCTGGGTCAGGAAGATCCCCTGGAGAAGGGAATGGCAACCCACTCCAGTATTGTTGCCTAGAAAATTCCATAGAGAGAGAAGCCTGGCAGGCTACAGTCCACGGGGTCACAGAGTTGGACATGTTTGAGCGACTAACACTTTCACTTTCACATATTTAAATTCATAGGTATATCATTAGAAACTTTGGCTCTGAAACACAGAAGATTCAATCCAAACTGGTTAAGTCACAGTGGAGCTTATTGATTCACTTAACTGGAGGTCTAAAGGTAAACTGGGCTTCATGATAGATTAACAAGCAACTTCAGGTTCCATTTGGTTGCAGTTCTCTTACTTTTCCTCTCTCTAGATCTCATATTCATCCTCAGACTGGGAATAAGATTGTAGCAGCTACTCTGGGTCTTCTTTCTACACAACTTCCTCCACAAAGAGTCAGAGGGTTGCTTCTTTCATTCTTTTTTTGTTTCCCCTGCCGAGGGTTTTTCTTAAATTTTTAAAATATATATATACAAATTTATTTATTTTAATTGGAGGTTAATTACTTTACAATATTGTATTGGTTTTGCCATACATCAACATGAATCCGCCACAGGTATACATATGTTCCCAATCCTGAACCCCCCTGTACCATCCCTCTGTGTCATCCCAGTGCACCAGCCCCAAGTATCCAGTATCATGCATCGAACCTGGACTGGTGATTCATTTCATATATGATATTATACAGGTTTCAATGCCATTCTCCCAAATCATCCCACCCTCTCCCTCTCCCACAGAGTCCAAAAGACTGTTCTATACATCTGTGTCTCTTTTGCTGTCTCACATACAGGGTTATCATTACCATCTTTCTAAATTCCATATATATGCATTAGTATAATGTATTGGTGTTTTTCTTTCTGACTTACTTCACTCTGTATAATAGGCTCCAGTTTCATCCTCCTCATTAGAACCGATTCAAATGTATTCTTTTTAATGGCTGAGTAATACTCCATTGTGTATATGTACCACAGCTTCCTTATCCATTTGTCTGGTGATAGACATCTAGGTTGCTTCCATGTCCTGGCTATTATAAACAGTGCTGTGATAAACATTGGGGTACATCTGGTTTCCTCAGTGTGTATGCCCAGCAGTAGGATTGCTGGGTCATAAGGCAGTTCTATTTCCATTTTTTTAAGGAATCTCCACACTGTTCTCCATGGTGGCTGTACTAGTTTGCATTCCCACCAACAGTCTAAGAGTGTTCCCTTTTCTCCACACCCTCTCCAGCGTTTATTGTTTGTAGACTTTTGATCGCAGCCATTCTGACTGGCATGAAATGGTACCTCATTGTGGTTTTGAATTGCATTTCTCTGATATGAGTGATGTTGAGCATCTTTTCATGTATTTGTTAGCCATCTGTATGTCTTCTTTGGAGAAATGTGTATTTAGTTCTTTGGCCCATTTTTTGATTGGGTCGTTTATTTTTCCTGGGATTGAGCTACAGGAGTTGCTTGTATATTTTGAGATTAGGTTTGTCAGTTGCTTCATTTGCTATTATTTTCTCCCATTATGAAGGCTGTCTTTTCATTTTGCTTATAGTTTCTTTTGTTGTGCAGAAGCTTTTAAGTTTAATTAGGTCCCATTTGTTTATTTTTGCTTTTATTTCCAATATTCTGGGAGGTGGGTCATAGACGATCCTGCTGTGATTTATGTCAGAGAGTGGTTTGCCTATGTTCTCCTCTAGGAGTTTTATAGTTTCTGGTCTTACATTTAGATCTTTAACCCATTTTGAGTTTATTTTTGTGTATGGTATTAGAAAGTGTTATAGTTTCATTCTTTTACAAGTGGTTGACCAGTTTTCCCAGCACCACTTGTTAAAGAGATTGTCTTTAATCCATTGTATATTCTTGCCTCCTTTGTCAAAGATAAAGTGTCCATAGGTGCGTGGATTTATCTCTGGGTTTTCTATTTTGTTCCATTGATCTGTATTTCTGTCTTTGTGCCAGTACCATACTGTCTTGATGACCGTGGCTTTGTAGTAGAGCCTGAAGTCAGGCAAGTTGATTCCTCCAGTTCCATTCTTCTTTCTCAAGATTGCTTTGGCTATTCAAGGTTTTTTGTATTTCCGTACAAATTGTGAAATTATTTGTTCTAGCTCTGTGAAAAATACCGTTTGATAGGGTAGCTTGATAGGGATTGCACTGAATCTATAGATTGCTTTGGGTAGTATACTCATGTTCACTATATTGATTCTTCCAATCCATGAACATGGTATATTTCTCCATCTATTAGTGTCCTCTTTGATTTCTTTCACCAGTGTTTTATAGTTTTATATATATAGGTCTTTAGTTTCTTTAGGTAGATATATTCCTAAGTATTTTATTATTTTCATTGCAATGGTGAATGGAATTGTTTCCTTAATTTCTCTTTCTACTTTCTCATTATTAGTGTATAGGAATGCAAGGGATTTCTGTGTGTTGATTTTAAAGTTCTTTCAAAACAGTACCAAAAAAAAAAAAAACCTTAGAAGCTTCTTCTTCAACCTCATTGGCCCACATTAGGTCACAAGCCCACTTATGAAACAATCATAGGCAGAAAAGATGATCTTACCTCTCTCTAGACCAAAACACTCTGAATCTGGAGTTTGGTTAACCTGAGGACTCATTGGACCTGTAATGAGGACCCTACCAACCATCTAATATTGGGCTGTTTTTTCACTACTGGAAATAGTTACATTTGAGAATATTTGAGTAACATATTTTGCAATGAAGCTCTTTCTATTGTAAGGGGAAAACTCAAAGATTTATTTATAAATAAATATTTCCTTCTCTTATAATGCTCTTTATTGTTTTTTGTTATGGAAATTATATTGCTCCCTTTAGAGAACTGTAAATACAGAAAAGCATAAAGAAGAAAATAAAATTATATGCCATTTCTCTCCACCATGAACATTCTGAAAATCTCTTGCTACTGTTTTCTATGCGTATTTGTTTATCCCGTATTTATTGGGTGTTAATGACAGAAACCCATTTGGCGTCAATTTAAACAAAAATGGGAAGTTATGTAGAGTACTGGGGATGATCCAGGGAACAACAAGGGCAGCAGAACATATAGCGACTGACATTGGAAATTGAGAAGCAAATGGGAAGCAACAAATAAAGGCTCCATCCTGTCTTTTTGTAGCCTGGTTTTCTTGGCTTTGGCATGTTTGCATGCTAAGCCACTCCAGTCATGTCCAACTCTTTGCAACCCTATGGACCGTAGCCCACCAGGCTCCACTGTTCATGGGATTCTCCAGGCAAGAATACTGGGGTGGGTTGCCATGCCTTCCTCCAGGGGATCTTTCCCAACCAGATATCACTTTGGCACACTGACAGTCAAATATGGTCACCTCATAGGTCCCAACTCTACACCTTATTCTTTCTACCACTTATTAAAATCAAGCCTTCATTCCTGAAATGGTCAATCACTTTCCCCAAGCTCATGCCAAGAGTCCCTCCTTTGTCCAGTCAGCTGTGGGAAGGGAGCACTCACATAGGATAACATGGCTGCTGAGGGTCACTGTGTGTGGGTAGAGGAGCATTTGTTAGTGAAAGAGAACTACTGTTCCCTGGACAATGCCCCTGAAGTTTACTATACTACTATCCTACCCCTATTGCTACTATTGTCGTTACTACTGAGACATAAAACTTACCGTTGACATATATACATTGTCATGTGTAAAACAGATAGCTGGTGGGAACCTGCTGTATAGCACAGGGAGCTCAGCTCAGTGTTCTGTGATGACCTAGCGGGGTAGGATGGTGGGTGGGGTGGGAGGGAGGTCCAACAGGGAGAGGATATATGTATGCATATAGCTGATTTACTTTGTACAGCAGAAATTAACACAATATTGTGATGCAATTATATTCCAATAAGTGAATATATATATATATATATATATATATTTACATCATTGAGATCATCCTGAACATTAAGTTGTATAACTTGTCTTTCAAAAAACTCCCAAGCACTCTAACATGAACCTCTGTCTTTTTGTTGTTCAGTCTCCAAGTCGAATCGGACTCTTTGTGACACTATGGACTGCATGCAGCATGCAAGGAACCTCTCTCTTATGTGATTCTAAGTGCTCCCCAAACATCATCTTCAGTGGCTGTTTAATATCCCTTCAAATGAATAAACCACAACTTAGTTGTACCATACCTTTGTTGGAGAATGAATGTTTACATCATTTCCAATTTTCTGGTATCATAAGTAATACTTGAATAAATATTTTTGCAAAGTGGTTCTTGCCTTCACGTTGACTTACTCCCATAAAATGGAATCTTAATACTGGTAAATGTGAGGGTGCAAAACTTCGTTTTGAGACTTGATGAAAGTGAAGTGAAAGTGTTAGTCGCTCAGTCATGTCCAACTCTTTGCAACCCCAGGGACTGTAGCCCTCCATGTTTCTCTGTCCATGGGATTTCTCAGGCAAGAATTCTGGAGTGGGTAGCCATTCCCTTCTCCAGAAGAATCTTCCCAACCCAGGGATCGAACCCAGGTCTCCTGCATTGCAGGCAGATTCTTTACCATCTGAGCCACCAGGGAAGCCTAAGACTCAATGCACATTGCCATATGGTTTTCCAAAAAGATTGTATTAAATTACATTTCTTGCAGCAATGTCTGCAAGTTCTCATTTTGTAGCAACTGAGTGATTGACATACACACCCACATATTTGATAATATATCTAATTATCTAGAGTATTCCCTTTAATGAATTATATGTCACTGTATCAGAACAATTTCATAGGTGCTTAGAATTTATTCTGTTGTTAAAGTAGAATTCCCAAACATTGCCTTCTCTCTACATCCTGCCAATCCATCCCTGGGTTGGAAAGATCCCCTGGAGTAGGAAATGATAACCCACTCCAGTATTCTTGCCTGGAAAATTCCATGGACAGTGGAACCTGGTGGGCTATAGCACATGGGGTTGCAAAGAATCAAACACAGCTGAGCATACACACTGTGTATATATTATATTATATAACATCTTTCTTTGATTAATATATAACATTATATTATATAACATCTTTCTTTGATTCACAAAGAAAGAGAGCCTCAGAAAAGCAGTATTACTTCTCAGATTTCTTCTTTTAAAAGATGTTATACAATACTCTTCTGTCATGGAAATATTTTGAAATTAATTAATTTGATATATTGGCATGTGCATAGAAAAAATTTGAATAAACATACACCAAGTTGTTAACAGGTTATCTCCAAGAGAACATGAGACACTTACTTGCTAATCCTATATATTTTGTAAAGCATGATTTCCTTTGACAGTGAGCATATGCTATTTCAGTAAACAAGAAAAACAATTCATATTTTTTAAATAATTAGGTTTAATTTGTTTACACTCATTTTATCTGAATTAAATGATCACTTCTTTGATGATATTTAGAAGCTATTTTTAATTCATCAGCAAAAACTTTATCCATCAAGTGGGTTATCTCTGAGGTGACTCATCAGGTTTCTGTACTTATTTGTATTAGCTATTATAGAGGATTATATCCTCTGAACTTCAAAGGATGCATAGTAGTGAGGGTCTTCAGTTTCAACATAACACAAATGCATTGATGATGCCCCAGGAAACTTGAAGAGGAGAGTAATGTAGATTCATAATGATGTAGAGTTGCAAATAATATAATTATAATCCAACCTTCTTTGCCTTGTTGGTCTCTCTTGCACTGGCCTATTTAGAAAAATTCCTGGAAGGGGGAGCTTAGAGGCTCATGAGGGAGCATTCTCTATGACTGTGATTTTGCTAAGAAAACTTCCCTTATAAATTCAGCTGCAACTTACCTTGATGTAGCATCCATCTGTCCACCCCCACTCTGCCCCCAGAGCTACACACTGGGCTGTGTGTCCAGCCCTATGGCTCTCTCCACTTTTAAGAGCTGACAAGGGCTGTTTGTTAGTTTTGTGGTATAATTCTGACAACACTAGTTAGAAGGAGTTGACCTGAGAACATGCTGAAGAATAAGTGGGATGGCACACAAATTGTTTTTCAAAATGAATCTTCATTAGTTTCATATAATGTTAAAGCACAAAAGACTTTTTAATTTCCTTTACAGGAGCAAAGGAAAAGTTAACCGGCTTTAGATGAGGGATGAAAAAGTGTTTAGTCTTACTGAGATATATTTTTAAAGGAAAGGCCAAAATATTTAGTAGATAACCTAGATTGTAGTACACATCCAGATAGGAAAGCAAAAAAAAAAAAAAAAAAAAAAATCTTGATACCTTCCGCTAATTCTGCTGACAAGTCCAAAGTATGGGGCCTTTTCAGAGGTGACTACCCTCTAATGAGACTTCCACAGTGTTCTGCTGCTACTGCTGCTAGGTCACTTCAGTTGTGTCTGATTCTGTGTGACCCCATAGACAGCAGGCTCCCCCATCCCTGGGATTCTCCAGGCAAGAACACTGGAGTGGGTTGCTACTGGGAGCCAGCACAGGAGATCCCGCCCATCACAAAGTCATGCGAAGGAGATCTGATAAGCAAGGCTTCAGGACTCGAGGGACTCCCTGGGCTGATCCCACCCATGACAAGGTCATGCGGAAGAGACCTGATGAAAAAGGCGGATCAGTACTCAAGGGACCCCCTGGACCTGCTCAAGCATCTACCCCCAAAACCAGAATCTGTCTGTCTTACTATTTTATGTCTTTCACCAACTCTTCTGACATTAACAGGGGGCTATCCCCAACCACCTTTTTCTGGAAAAAGTTAATTTAGGGCTTTAGTTAATAAGTCTCCTGGACATGATAGGAGTGTTTCAATTCAGACCCCTCTGATGGCTTTCTAGCTTGCCTGACAGTTTTATCCAGACTCTTGCATCTACGCATGTGATTGTTTACAGCCTCCCAACCATGAGAGACATGGGAAACCTAAAACATTCTAAAAATATAGAGCCTTTCAAAGAGTTTAAAACTATTAGAATAGTGCTGGTGTAGGATTTCATTGTTGAGCCAATGCTTGCTGCCAAGTTCCCATATCTCTTATCCATTGTGCACCTAGGAGTGCATTAGTTAACATAGTTGGAATGTAAGAAAAACAAGTAGTAGCCTTGGAATTAACCACATCAGACCTTTGAGCTAATAAGTTCTTTCTTTGATGTAACCTACTGCACCTTTGCTCCATGAGAATGTAACTTTGTTTAGTATACTCTGAGGCTGACACAGATTAGAGGTATAAAGAAAAAAACACTTCAGGGGAAAACAAGTTTTTTGGTTGATCAACATTTATCAAGGAAAGAGTCATAAAATGTTAACAGGCCTCCTGGCCAGAAGATAATGTATATAACATGAGACCCTTGTTTATGGAAAGGCATACAGAAAAAAATCCTGGTTTCAATAAGGTCAAAACTGCTGGAGTGTTTGGGCTGATTCTGCATGACCTTGCATCCTTCATTTCCCTCTATGTACAAGTCAGGGTATAAGCTCCTTTTGAAATTAAAGTTACGGGCCTCACTCACTGAAGCTTGGTCTCCCCATGTCATTCATTCATTTGCCAACGTTGTCCATCCTGAGGGTATCCCTGGACTCTGCTGAGGCTGGACCCCAGCAGGTTACCATTTCCTTCTCCAATGCATGAAAGTGAAAAGTGAGAGTGAAGTCGCTCAGTCGTGTCTGACTCTTCACAACCCCATGGACTGCAGCCAATCAGGCTCCTCTATCCATGGGATTTTCCAGGCAAAGTACTGGAGTGGGGTGCCACTGCCTTCTCCAGCCACAGTGTTCTAACAACTCTCTACTCTAGGACAGAACCTGGAACTGAATGGCCTTACAGTGTAGAAGATAATGGTGAGACTACAAAACCATCACCCTAACTGTGCCATGATGCTATCGGTTTAGTGCCCTTACTGGGCAGTTGGTTTGATTCCATTACCACTATTTTGCAGCCTTCTGATAATTAAAATGACAGGATATTGAAGTGGGATGGGGGGTGGGGGGGACTGGGGAGCCTTTGCACAAATCTATCCCAACTGGAGAGTGTTCGCCACTTTGACTTGAGTCATTAATTAGCATCCTTAGGGCTGAGTTCAGCCAAGGACAAGTCTTGAACTATCATCTAAAGACAGTGTTTCTTCTTTGGAGCCACTGGGATATGGTGAAGACTTTGCCAAAAGATCTTGCCAAGATTCAGGTGTTGGGTCTCCCTGGTTTTCTCCAGTGTCACAATTCTAATTCCAGTTCCTTTAATAAGCATATGATCTTTTGACCATTCCATTGTTTCAGTTTTGAAATTAGCAACAGAACAAAAATGACTAATAATTCCTCCACTCAGAAGATGGACAAGTCTTTCTGCTCATTTTGTGCTGCATAAGGTTCCTTAGCTCTCTCTTCCATGATTTAGATGACAACGGGAAAAGCTTCCAGAAAAGTTATTAGAAAGTGGAATAGTGAAACTCATAAAGATTTTTGTACCAGCTTTTGAAAGCGAAAGAAAGTTTCCCATATAGGCTGAGTAGGAGGGATATTATAGACATTACTGTCAAAGAAAAGAGAAGGTTGTGAATAAAATATGGCCTACAGTTGCAGAGATTACCTTGAAGATGAAAAAGAAATCATGTTCTTCTGAATTAAGAACAGAAAAGGGAGCTTTAGGAAAGGAAAAAGAAGCTTTTTTGGAAAAAGGAGCTTTGAGTATATGAAAGTATTAGAGTGGTGTTTTAGTTTTCTATGCATGCTATGACAAATGGTCACAAGCTTAATAACTGAAAACAACACAAATTTATTCCCTTATAGTTATGGAGCTGAGAAGTCTGGCCGGGTCCCTTTGAGCTAATAGCATGGTAGGGCTGCATTTTCCTGGAAGCTTTAGAGGAAAATATGTTTCTTTGCTTTTTCCAACTTCTGAAAGTGTTCACATTCCTGGCTCATGGCCCCCTCCCTATATTTTCAAAGCCACAGCAACCAGTTGAGTTTTTCTCACATTACGTCACTCTGACCCTTCTCTGTCTCCTTTCTCATTTAAGGACACTTATTACCTTGACCTCACCTGAAAAATCCAGGATAATTTTCCTAAAGTCATTTTTCACAACCTTAACTCCATCTGCAACCTAATCCCCTCTTGCCGTGTAATGTAACATAGTCACAAACTTTGGAGATTAAGACATGGACATCTTTGGAAGATCATTATTCTGCTAAGCACAGATATGAAACTGAGGAAACTTGGGTAGAGTAACTTGCTTTTAATTAATGAAACTAAAGATTTAATTTTTTCTCAAGTTAAAAAAAAAAAGGATGAGGCTGGGGTTATCTTCATTTTCAAGAATCTAAAAAAAAAAAGCACACACCACCTGCAGCAGCTTTGGCAGGCATTCACTGTCTAGCCTGACATGCTAGCATTAACTCTATACCCTGGTATAAAGACACTTTGCTTACCTGTGATGGGTTAGTTCCTTATTTATACTTTCTCATTTAACACCTATTTCTCCCTTAGACTGTAAATAACATAGTGAGGGTGGGAGGAGATTATGTCTATTTTGTTCACAGTTGTATCCCTTGCATCTACCATACATTAATAGGCTCTAAGTGAGTATTTATTGACAAATCTAAATAAATCCTACCGGACAGTATGACATTTCCAGGCTTGTAAAATGAAAATGGTTTAACTTGTAAGACTCAAGAGCTTCCACAATCAGCTTAGAGCAGGGTTTCCCCCAATATGGTCCAAAGCCTCTCTCTCCTAAGCCCACCATGCTTGTGGTCTGCCTCCCCTTGATCAACATATACTGTTCCAGATTAGTCCTGGTCAACTAAAGACTTGCTAAGATGGTGTTTATCTTCATATCTGGTGTCTCAATTTTCTTACTAGAGTCCAAACCCCTGATTTCAAAGTCCTGGAATAGACATTTTTTTCCCCAAAAGTACCCAACAGCTTGTCCCCAAGACAGAGATTATGTTTAACAGCTTTACTGAGGTTATAACTGAAATACAAAACCTTGTATTTCAGTTGTTTAAAGTATACCATACGATGAGTTCTGACAAACATATCCACCCCTGATTGGGTGATAAACATATCCATCACCTCCAAAAGTCTTTTTCTGCCCCTTTGGGTTTTTTCTTTTTTGTTTTTGTTGTTGTTGTTAGCTTTTATTGTGATGAGAACACTTGATATGAGATCTACCACCTTAATGTATTTTTAAATGTACAACATAATATTGTTAACTATATGCATGATATTACAGAGCAGATTTTATAGTGGGATCTCAGAGAGCAATGCTTTTCTTCTTCCAGAGTCTATAATTTGAGCCACGAGGTGCTCATTGCAGGGTTTTGGAGCAGCATCTTCCACAGGCCCTTCTGTCTCTTTTCTCCGGGTGAAGTCATCCTTGAAGGATCAAGGTCGCCCTGACTCCAGAGTGCCTCTTGGGGACAATGTTTAATCAACAACAGTCATTACCTCATATTAAATTCCAGCCACAGTACTATGTGCAATCTGGTCATGACCCTTGCAATTCAAATTCCAGTGACTTGGATTACATCATTCTGAGCTACATAGTTTCTTCAGACATGAAGTTGGCTCTCCTGAGATCCAACACTGAGATCAGGGAGCTTGCTAAGGGCTGCTTTTCTACTGAAGTAATAGATCTGTGCTTATCTGTCCAGGTCTTTTTGTGCTTATCTAAAAAAATGAGACCATGAACATGGATTTGGAGTATAGTCTGTGATAATCCAAAGTACTAAAGATGAATCAATCTTTAGTGATTTAACCTTTAATCATATAAGATATTTTAAGAATTTAAGTAGCTTAAAATATTAAATACATAATGTTCATTTAATTTTGCTCATTAGAAGGTAACTCCATTCAGAACCCCATCAATTCTGATAAGAGATGCATGAGAGCTTATGAGTCTTAAAAGGAAGAACTTCATCAACCTTTGAGGAGAAATAATGGTTTCTTATCTCACTCCCTACAACAGAGAAAATTATAAATAAACTGAAGAACTAGACATAAAATTAAAGGATATAGAAAAATGGAACCAAATATTCATCAAACATTTAAAAGAAATGTCTACATGTGGATGTAACGAGAGAAATTACAAAATAAAAGATTGAAAGTTTTTATCCACATAAAACACTTAAACAACTCTAACTTAAAAACAGAAAAGAAGAGTCAAACAGCACGTTGGAAGAAAGCATTGTTATACCAGAAAGGATGATTAATTTATATATATAAAGGGCTAACATATTTTAGGAAGAAAGGCAGCAAGATCTGATAGGAAAGAGCAAAAGATGAGAATACTCTTGGGACTCTTGGAACAGAGTTCTGCCCTTAGTGACGTTTCAGCCCCATGGAGAAAGAAAGGCTCAGATAGAGAAAAGAGACACAGAAAATAAAAGGAATGCTAAAATATACATGGGGCTTTTCTGATGACTCAGGATATAAAGAATCCATCTGGAATGCAGGAAGCGTATGAGACCTGGGTTCAATTCCTGGGCCAGGAAGATCCCCTGGAGGAGGAATATGGCAACCCACTCCAGTATTCTAGCTTGAATGACATAAAAAATCGTTTTGGAAGTATTTGATATCATTAATAATACCACTGCTGATAAGAATTTGGTAAATAAGCCTTCTTATACATGGCAAATAGGAGTCAAATTGTTACCATTTTTAAAAAACCAGAATGCTCATTTATTAATTGACCATGAGAAATAGAACAGTCAGGAGTTCCAAACATCATTCTGACTTAGCACACCCTCCCTTTTAGGCATTGGGGTTGTCTGGATTGTTACCACCTATTTGGACAGAAAATTTTCAAATTATCTTAAGAATTCTAATGTAGGAACTCTAAATTCATATTCTTCAATTCTTATTATTTTTCTGGGCACCAAATCAAAAGAAAAGATTTTGTGTCCAGGAAAAAAATTAGAGACAAAGATTTTCATAACACCATTAGTGATTATAAAGAGAGCAAAAGATTGGAAGAAACTTAAATGGCCAAATTATAGAGAAATTATGCTTCCTTACCTTCATAAAATATTATACATCCATGAAAGATAATTTTCATGAAAAGTATTCTATTGAGCAAAATTTGAAATCTAAAATTATATAGATACTAAAATTAAAAGTCCAAGTTCCAGTGGTCATGGAAAAACCTTGGCTCCTTCAGGCTCCTTCAGCCTGCATGGATATGAGAGTTGGACAGTGAAGAAAGCTGAGTGCCAAAGAATTGATGCCTTTAAACTGTGGTGTTGGAGAAGACTCTTGAGAATCCCTTGCACTGCAAGGAGATCCAACCAGTCCATCCTAAAGGAGATCAGTCCTGGGTGTTCATTGGAAGGACTGATGTTGAAGCTGAAACTCCAATACTTTGGCTACCTCATGTGAAGAGTTGACTCATTGGAAAAGACCCTGATGCTGGGAAGGATTAGGGGCAGGAGGAGAAGAAGACAACAGCGGGTGAGATGGCTGGATGGCATCACCAACTCAATGGACGTGGGTTTGGGTAGACTCTGGGCGTTGGTGATGGACAGGGAGGCCTGGTTTGCTGTGATTCATGGGGTCGCAAAGAGTCGGACATGACTGAGCGACCGAACTGAACTGAAAATTAAAAGTTGTAATAAATTAGCCCTACCTAAATATGAAAAATTTAGCAGAAGTGGTGTTTTGATATCACCATTGTGGTAATGTTATTGTTTATAATAATTCACTTGGTTCATAACTGTAAGAAGGTTATACCTCCGTGGCCTTCTGGCTCTAGATTTAGCAATGTGACTTGGCTTTGGCCAGTGAAAATGTGGCTTCCTAGATGGCGTTAGTGGTAAAGAACCCACCTGCAAGAGATATAAGAGACATGGGTTCGATCCCTGGGTCAGGATGATCCCCTGGAGGTGGGCATGACACTCTACTCCAGTATTCTTGCCAAGAGAATCCCATGGACAGAGGAACCTGACAGACTACAACCCATGGGGTCTCAAAGAGCTGCACACAACTGAAGCAACTTAGCACAGTGAAATGTGAATAGACATGCATGCTCTCTGTCCCAGGAGAAGCTCTGATGAAATTGCATCATTGGATCAGCCTTTTGCACTTCTGCCCTCTGCCATAAGAACAGCATGTCCCAAACAGGGACTGCTCCTTCAGCCTGCATCCCCTATAATATGATCCAGAAATCAATGTATAATTATGAGTCACTGAAGTTTTAAATTCTTTGACTCTTCAGCAAAGGCTGATTAACACAGAAACTGTGTATTTATTTTTTAGAATACTGTATTTTCAGAAATGTATTGGTAAGCATTTAATGATTTTCAAAGTTTCAAATATAAATAAGTACCTCTGCCTAAAACTTAAGAACACCCCAAGAGGGAAATGAAAATTGCTATTCTCAAACAAAATGGAGGATCGTGTCTAGGTACCATGGGAAATTATCATGACCAATCCTGAGGAATAAAAAAGAATTTCAGTTAGATTCAATAACTTTTTTTCACTCTTCAACTTAGTTTACTTTTTGTTTTTCTTTTTTAAAACAAAAGGGAAAGCCATTTGGGACAGAGAGAGGAGAATGAACTATGAAGATCCAGATTTGGAAACAATATCCTTCTAAAGTGCAATCTTGGAGCTGCTTCTTGCAGATGCCGAGGAGGAGGAGAAGGAGGCAGCCTCGTGTGGGATGCTGGGTAAGTCTCCTAGCATGAAGGAAGAAGATCTAGTTTGACCAAATCTTTCTCAAAGAGAGAACCGCATGCAGAGAGACTGCAACTTTCATGGCGCCAGGATTCCAAGTTGTCTGTCTGGACTGGAGTCAGGATCTCAAGAGAACTTGATTGAACAACATACTTGCGAAGAGGAGCATAAAGATGGCGGAGGAATAGGACGGGAAGACCACTTTCTCCCTCACAAATTCCTCAAAAGAACATTTCAACGCCGAGCAAACTCCACAAAGCAACTTCTGTAGGCTGGCAGAGGACATCAGGCAACCGGAAAAGCAGACCATTGTCTTCAAAAACAGTGAACCTCTATGAGCGTCCCTCAATGCGGAGAAACTTTTCGTCTTTAACCTAGATGTTTTATCATCGGTGCTGTATAGATGGAGAAGTCTAGAGGCTACTGTAAAAGTAAAACTGAAGACCAGAAGCAGGAGGCTTAAATCCAAAGCCTGAAAACATTAGAGAACTCTTGAATTCACGGAACATTAAGCAATAGGAGCTCATCAAATGCCTTCATACCTACACTGAAACCAAGCTCCACCCAAGGGCCAACAAGTTCCAAAACAAGACATACCGCTCAAATTCTCCAGCAACACAGGAACACTCCCCTGAGCTTCAATATATAGGCAGCTCAAAATTATTCCAAAACCTTTGATGTCTCATAACCCATTACTGGTCACTCCACTGCACTCCAGAGAGAAGAAACCCAGCTACACCCACCAGAACTCCAACACAAGCCTCCCTAACCAGGAAACCTTGACAAGCCACTGATAGAACCCCACCCACAGTGCGGAAGCTCCATAATAAAGGGAACTCCACAAATTACCAGAATATAAAAAGGCCACCCCAAACGCAGCAATATAACCAAGATGAAGAGACAGAGGAATACTCAGCAGGTAAAGGAACAGGAGAGTTGCCCACCAAACCAAACCAAAGAGGAAGAAGTAGGGAATCTACCTGAGAAGGAATTCCAAATATTGATAGTGAAAATGATCCAAAATCTTGAAATCAAAATGGAATCACAGATAAATAGCCTAGAGACAAGGATTGAGAAGATGCAAGAAAGGTTTAACAAGGACCTAGAAGAAATAAAAAAGAGTCAAAATATAATGAGTAACGCAATAAATGAGATCAGAAACACTCTGGAGGCAACAAATAGTAGAATAACGGAGGCAGAAGATAGGATTAGTGAAATAGAAGATAGAATGGTAGAAATAAATGATTCAGAGAGGAAACAAGAAAAACGAATTAAAAGAAATGAGGACAATCTCAGAGACCTCCAGGACAACATGAAACGCTCCAACATTCGAATTATAGGAGTCCCAGAAGAAGAAGACAGAAAGAAAGATCATGAGAAAATCCTTGAGGAGATAATAGTTGAAAACTTCCCTAAAATGGGGAAGGAAATAATCTCCCAAGTCCAAGAAACACAAAGAGTTCCAAACAGGATAAACCCAAGGCGAAACACCCCAAGACACATATTAATCAAATTAACAAAGATCAAACACAAAGAACAAATATTAAAAGCAGCAAGGGAAAAACAACATATAACACACAAGGGGATTCCCATAAGGATAACAGCTGATCTTTCAATAGAAACTCTTCAGGCCAGGAGGGAATGGCAAGACATACTTAAAGTGATGAAAGACAATAACCTACAGCCCAGATTACTGTACCCAGCAAGGATCTCATTCAAATATGAAGGAGAAATCAAAAGCTTTACAGACAAGCAAAAGCTGAGAGAATTCAGCAACACCAAACCAGCTCTCCAACAAATTCTAAAGGATATTCTCTAGACAGGAAACACGAAAAGGGTGTATAAACCCGAACCCAAAACAATAAAGTAAATGGTAACTGGATCATACTTATCAATAATTACCTTAAACGTAAATGGGTTGAACGCCCCTACCAAAAGGCAAAGACTGGCCGAATGGATACAAAAACAAGACCCCTCTATATGCTGCTTACAAGAGACCCACCTCAAAACAAGGGACACATACAGACTGAAAGTGAAGGGCTGGAAAAAGATATACCACGCAAATAGAGACCAAAAGAAAGCAGGAGTGGCAATACTCATATCCAATAAAATAGACTTTAAAACAAAGGCTGTGAAAAGAGACAAAGAAGGCCACTACATAATGATCAAAGGATCAATCCAAGAAGAAGATATAACAATTATAAATATATATGCACCCAATATAGGAGCACCGCAATATGTAAGACAAATGCTAACAAGTATGAAAGGGGAAATCAACAATAACACAATAATAGTGGGAGACTTTAATACCCCACTCACACCTATGGACAGATCAACTAAACAGAAAATTAACAAAGAAACGCAAACTTTAAATGATACATTAGATCAGTTAGACCTAATTGATATCTATAGGACATTTCACCCCAAAACAACGAATTTCACCTTTTTTTCAAGTGCTCATGGAACCTTCTCCAGGATAGATCACATCCTGGGCCACAAATCTAAACTTGATAAATTCAAAAAAATCGAAATCATTCCAAGCATCTTTTCTGACCATAATGCATTAAGATTAGATCTCAATTACAGGAGAAAAACTACTAAAAATTCCAACATATGGAGGTTGAACAACACACTTCTGAATAACCAACAAATCACAGAAGAAATCAAAAAAGAAATCAAAATATGCATAGAAACTAATGAAAATGAAAACACAACAACCCAAAACCTGTGGGACACTATAAAAGCAGTGCTAAGAGGAAAGTTCATAGCAATACAGGCATACCTCAAGAAACAAGAAAAAAGTCAAATAAATAACCTAACTCTACAACTAAAGCAACTAGAAAAGGAAGAATTGGAGAACCCCAGAGTTAGTAGAAGGAAAGAAATCTTAAAAATTAGGGCAGAAATAAATGCTAAAGAAACAAAAGAGACCATAGCAAAAATCAACAAAGCCAAAAGCTGGTTCTTTGAAAGGATAAATAAAATTGACAAACCACTAGCCAGACTCATCAAGAAGCAAAGAGAGAAAAATCAAATCAATAAAATTAGAAATGAAAATGGAGAGATCACAACAGACAACACAGAAATACAAAGGATCATAAGAGACTACTATCAGCAGTTGTATGCCAATAAAATGGACAACGTGGAAGAAATGGACAAATTCTTAGAAAAGTACAATTTTCCAAAACTGAACCAGGAAGAAATAGAAAATCTTAACAGACCCATCACAAGCACGGAAATTGAAACTGTAATCAGAAATCTTCCAGCAAACAAAAGCCCAGGTCCAGACGGCTTCACAGCTGAATTCTACCAAAAATTTCAAGAAGAGCTAACACCTATCCTACTCAAACTCTCCCAGAAAATTGCAGAGGAAGGTAAACTCCCAAACTCATTCTATGAGGCCACCATCACCCTAATACCAAAACCTGACAAAGATGTCACAAAAAAAGAAAACTACAGGCCAATATCACTGATGAACATAGATGCAAAAATCCTCAACAAAATTCTAGCAATCAGAATCCAACAACACATTAAAAAGATCATACACCATGACCAAGTGGGCTTTATCCCAGGGATGCAAGGATTCTTCAATATCCGCAAATCAATCAATGTAATTCACCACATTAACAAATTGAAAAATAAAAACCATATGATTATCTCAATAGATGCAGAGAAGGCCTTTGACAAAATTCAACATCCATTTATGATAAAAACTCTCCAGAAAGCAGGAATAGAAGGAACATACCTCAACATAATAAAAGCTATATATGACAAACCCACAGCAAACATTATCCTCAATGGTGAAAAATTGAAAGCATTTCCCCTAAAGTCAGGAACAAGACAAGGGTGTCCACTTTCACTGCTACTATTCAACATAGTTCTGGAAGTTTTGGCCACAGCAATCAGAGCAGAAAAAGAAATCAAAGGAATCCATATTGGAAAAGAAGAAGTAAAACTCTCACTGTTTGCAGACGACATGATCCTCTACATGGAAAACCCTAAAGACTCCACCAGAAAATTACTAGAGCTCATCAATGAATATAGTAAAGTTGCAGGATATAAAATCAACACACAGAAATCCCTTGCATTCCTATACACTAATAATGAGAAAGTAGAAAAAGAAATTAAGGAAACAATTCCATTCACCATTGCAATGAAAAGAATAAAATACTTAGGAATATATCTACCCAAAGAAACTAAAGACCTATATATAGAAAACTATAAAACACTGATGAAAGAAATCAAAGAGGACACTAATAGATGGAGAAATATACCATGCTCATGGATTGGAAGAATCAATATAGTGAAAATGAGTATACTACCCAAAGCAATTTACAAATTCAATGCAATCCCTATCAAGCTACCAGCCATATTTTTCACAGAACTAGAACAAATAATTTCAAGATTTGTATGGAAATACAAAAAACCTCGAATTGCCAAAGCAATCTTGAGAAAGAAGAATGGAACTGGAGGAATCAACTTGCCTGACTTCAGGCTATACTACAAAGCCACAGTCATCAAAACAGTATGGTACTGGCATAAAGACAGACATATAGATCAATGGAACAAAATAGAAAGCCCAGAGATAAATCCACACACATATGGACACCTTATCTTTGACAAAGGAGGCAAGAATATACAATGGAGTAAAGACAATCTCTTTAACAAGTGGTGCTGGGAAAACTGGTCAACCACTTGTAAAAGAATGAAACTAGATCACTTTCTAACACTGCACACAAAAATAAACTCAAAATGGATTAAAGATCTAAATGTAAGACCAGAAACTATAAAACTCCTAGAGGAGAACATAGGCAAAACACTCTCAGACATACATCACAGCAGGATCCTCTATGATCCACCTCCCAGAATTCTGGAAATAAAAGCAAAAATAAACAAATGGGACCTAATTAAAATTAAAAGCTTCTGCACAACAAAGGAAACTATAAGCAAGGTGAAAAGACAGCCTTCTGAATGGGAGAAAATAATAGCAAATGAAGCAACTGACAAACAACTAATCTCAAAAATATACAAGCAACTTATGCAGCTCAATTCCAGAAAAATAAACGACCCAATCAAAAAATGGGCCAAAGAACTAAATAGACATTTCTCCAAAGAGGACATACAGATGGCTAACAGACACATGAAAAGATGCTCAACATCACTCATTATCAGAGAAATGCAAATCAAAACCACAATGAGGTACCACTTCACACCAGTCAGAATGGCTGCGATCCAAAGATCTGCAAGCAATAAATGCTGGAGAGGGTGTGGAGAAAAGGGAACCCTCCTACACTGTTGGTGGGAATGCAAACTAGTACAGCCACTATGGAGAACAGTGTGGAGATTCCTTAAAAAATTGCAAATAGAACTACCTTATGACCCAGCAATCCCACTGCTGGGCATACACACCGAGGAAACCAGAATTGAAAGAGACACATGTACCCCAATGTTCATCGCAGCACTGTTTATAATAGCCAGGACATGGAAACAACCTAGATGTTCATCAGCAGATGAATGGATAAGAAAGCTGTGGTACATATACACAATGGAGTATTACTCAGCCATTAAAAAGAATACATTTGAATCAGTTCTGTTGAGATGGATGAAACTGGAGCCGATTATACAGAGTGAAGTAAGCCAGAAAGAAAAACACCAATACAGTATACTAACACATATATATGGAATTTAGAAAGATGGCAATGACGACCCTGTATGCAAGACAGGAAAAAAGACACAGCTGTGTATAACGGACTTTTGGACTCAGAGGGAGAGGGAGAGGGTGGGATGATTTTGGAGAATGGCATTCTATCATGTATACTATCATGTAAGAATTGAATTGCCAGTCTATGTCTGACGCAGGATACAGCATGCTTGGGGTTGGTGCATGGGGATGACTCACTGAGATGTTATGGGGAGGGAGGTGGGAGGGGGGTTCATGTTTGGGAACACATGTAAAAATTAAAGATTTTAAAATTAAAAAAAAAAAAAACATACTTGCTACCTGAAAAAAAAAAATAAAAAAATAAAGTGCAATCTTTCCTTCCCTATTTTGATCTTATTCTTTCCAATTAATGTTCTCATTATCTCAGAATAACAGGAATCAGCTCTGCTACTATTATGCCACCAATGAGTGCAGTGGCTTTTCACATTGGCAAGGGTAACAGCAAAGGACCCCTACTGTTGAAAGTACAAAATGGGTCCTTAATAAATAGTAACAAATAATACTCAAAATGTCCATTGGAGACAGTATTTTTCTTGTTCTAGAAATGAGAGTAAGAATCTATCAATAAACTCACTATTGCCAATTACATATCTAAAATAGTGTATGAGAGATTTTATCTTAGGGGAAATAGAGAGATTTCTTTTAATGAAGGACAACCCAAGAGTCACACTTTGGCATTGGTTTCAGAGAAGACATTGAGAAGTGAACCACGAGTTCCTTGGCAAACATGAGGATAATCACTTCATCATCAGTTGATACTAACGAATACTGGAATGTATGTATTTATTTAATAAAATGTCATTTTGCATCTGTTGAATCTCAAAGTACCAGGTGAAGAAGTTAGACACATATTCCGCTTTTCCAGAACCTTCAGAGACTAATGATCCTAGCCTTCATCAGCCATATAATCAAGTGGGGGGAAAGTCAAAACAGCATGTAACTAGGGAAAAAAGAGTTGCTGTGGAAAAACACAGCAGAAGAAACTCAGTGGGAGTAAGAATGAGTCCAGGACGGCTTTTCAGAGGAAATAAAGATTAAGTTCCTTTTCAAAGGATCCGTAGAAGTGACCCAGGACAATAGGAGGATGAGGACACTATGATAGAGAAGGGTCCTATAACCAAAAGTAGGGTCTGGCTGCTCGCTGCTCTAAAGGCAATAAAGAGGCAAGGTTGGTGGAAAGAAGAGTTTGCTTTATTTCTGATGCTAGCAATGAAGGTGAGAGAGGGTGGATTCCTGTCTAAAGACCGACTTCCCAGTACTGTCAACAAGTAGGCAAGAGTTTTTATAGCCAGAGGGAGGGTGCTACATGCAGAAAACAGCATAGGGAGCTGTGACAGTTACCTTGACATTGGTCATGTGGTGATCTGACCAACATCATCTTGATTGTTTTAGGTACAGTTAGTCTTTAATTCCAGGTTGATTTGTCTCCATTTCTTTGAGGCTAGTTCTCAGAATTGTGGCAGCTTATGTCATGGCTACAACCTGGTCGTCATGTACCCCTTCTTCCACCTTGTAGGGGTTTCAATACCTATAAAAAAGCTCACAGGATATGACTCAGAATGCTATCTATAGCCCTCAAGAAGGAACTAAAAGTCCTTGACTAGTTCAGTGTTAGTGAGGGATGATCAAGAGAGCAGGCTGGATTGTTGGCAAAGTCTGGACCATTCAGGGGCTTCACTCATGTAAAGGAGTTGGGACTTTGTCATAAAAAGAATGGAATGCCAATCAAAAATTTTAAGCAGAAACATTAGTGATCAGATTTATGTCTCAGTGAGTTCACTTCAATTAATATGGCAATAAGTGGGCCATCACAGTAGAGTACAGAAAAGAAATGATGTATCCAGAAGTGGCATGAAGGCAGGAAAGATGAAAAGTAGATGGATTCAAGATATACTTAAAGGGCAGTATCAATTGTATTTATTGGAATCTACCAGCTCACTCCTGTTGCTTTGTCATTATACTCCCCATTATCACATTAAAATTTGGCTTCCCAGATAGTCTTCTCACTGGGAGAAATGACCCTTGCCCAGCTGATTGCTGTATTTAGACAAGTAGATTTCTTGCTGCTGCTGCTGCTGCTATGTTGCTTCAGTTGTGTCTGACTGTGTGCGACCCCATGGATGGCAGCCCACCAGGCTCCCCCGTCCCTGGGATTCTCCAGGCGAGAACACTGGATGCCATTTCCTTCTCCAATGCATGAAAGTGAAAAGTGAAAGTGAAGTCACTCAGTCGTGTCTGACTCTTAGTGACCCCATGGACTGCATCCTCCCAGGCTTCTCTGTCCACGGGATTTTCCAGGCAAGAGTACTGGAGTGGGTTGCCATTGCCTTCTCCAGTAGATTTCTTATTACCTGCTAATAAGTAATATTTCTAGTTAGACACTTCAGATTCTTGGGTGCTTATTTAGTAAATTTAAATCAGGATTTCCAAGTCTGATGAACTCTAGAACTCCAACAAGATAGTCTGGTTCTGCAAGACCAAGAATTTATTTCTTAGATTGGAAATTTGCCCAAGTCTGGCCATCATGTGAGTCCTCTAGACAGGGGCTCTGCCACGCACACCTACATCACTGGGTACCATCCTTAAACTTCTACTGAGGCCTTGAGCCATTAATTAGTGCTGGTCTCATATAGTTCAGAGAGCAAGAGTAGTACCAGGAGACAAAGCAGCTGAATATTAGAAGAAACTACATTAAAGTAGACCAATGATGAATTGAAGTTCCTCCAGATCTTGAATGCTTCCAGTCATGGTTCCATAACCATCAAGACTGCTGAGAAATGTCAACCACAAGCTGGGTCTAGAGAGGGGAAAAGATCACTAGGGCAGGTGCACAGGCTATCTTCAAAAGGAAGATTTATGGCATCACAACATCAGACCCTGATGTAGGGAAAGACTGAAGACAGGAGGAGAAGGGGATGACAGAGAATGAGATGGCTGGATGGCATTACTGACTCAATGGACATGAGTTTGAGCAAATTCTGTGAGATGGTGAAGGACAGGGAAGCTGCCTGGTGTGCTTCAGTCCATGGTGTCACAAAGAGCTGGACACAATTTAGCAACTGAAAAACAACAATCCATTTCAAGGCCTCAATGCAAACAGCTTCATAAGTAAATTTTATCATCCCTCAATCATTTTACCTTTTTTTGATTTTGCAAGTAGCAATGTCATTTGAGATAATCTGAAAATAATTGTTCAAGACTTGCTTTCAATCACCTACTGTTACATGTATTTCCTCATGATTGGCTGAGTGGCTCAAAATACAAATCCATCTAAATTAGTAACTCCTAGAACTTCCCTGACGGTCCAGTGGTTAAGAACCCATGCTGCCAATGCAGGGGGCATGGGTTTGATCCCTTGTTGTTGGGGAACTAAGATAGCACATGCCACATTGTCAAAAAGATTATAAATAAATAAGTAACTCCCATTATACTCAATGCATTATGAATGTTTCCTTCATACTATTTTTATCATTTTCAGTTATAAATTTGTCAAATAACTTTCTTTAAGACTCATTTATTCCACTAGGCTTGTTTTGCTCATTACTGTACTCTCAGTGTCTGGTATCTGGTAAGCACTCAATAAATCTGTATTGGTTAGTTGGTTGGGTGACTGCATGGGTTAGAAAGTTAGACTATACGACTATAAAAGTCCGTGGTTTTATGATAGCCCATATTTCTGCAAATAAAGATTTCTATGCAGTCTAGATGATTCTGATGGATTTTATCCTACTTCCCCACAGTGAGAAATATACTGTGAATAAAGCAAAAGCTCTGAGAAGTTAAATAGTTTTCTGTAGATCACACCGTCATGATTCATCAACTCTAGAGCTGGACTAGCTCCATGGCTTATTAAGTGTATGACCGTGAACAAGTCACCTAAAGTCTCTGTGTGGCAGGTTTCTCATTCATAACTTGAGGATAACTGAAGTCCCTCCTACTTTGTGAGATTGTTCCAGGATGTAAAGTCCTTTGGAGCGTGTCTGGCACACAGGAAGTGTTACATGTATGTGAGTTACTATTATACATAATTGAGAATGATCTTGTCTTTCTGATTCCTGGGATCATGAGTCCAACTTGTTGTTCAACACAGGTAAAAGGTCACTTTCTGTGCTAGCCAGGAGTCTAGATCTTGAGAATGCAAAACCGATTTAGACAGAATTGAAGGGAATGAAGTCCAGGAAAGAAAAATAAGTCAGAAGACAGATGTCATTATGACATTATGATAAATATTGCTGCTGAACTAAACATCAAGTGCTCCAGGAGTATACATAGCAAAATGACCAATTTCGTTGGAGGCAAGATGAGGACAACTTCATGGAAAAGTTGTCATCTCAGGTGGGCCATGAAGGATGAATGAGTTAGGTGGGTACAGCAGATTCATATTTAAGACACCCCTTCTTCCCCCAAAATAGAAACTTACATTTTCAAAAACCTCACAGGGATCCCTGATCATTGAGGTGAACAGATCTCCTCTACCCTAGTCCCTGTGGGATATATCAGGATTGATTTAAACCAGTCCTAGTACTATCTGTCCTTTTAGCCATCAAAGGGTTCAATCTGTCACATTAGATGTGTGGAAAAGCAATCCTCCCTGAGCTAAGCAGACAGCACCTTATAATTAGAAGGCGACTGTTTGCTTTTCCCCTCCTCCATCTGCACGGTACACAGATACAATGCTTGGAAGGAGACATAGCAGAGGCAAAAGCCAACGGGCCTCAGAGGAGGGATCAGGGAGATGGAGGGAGCCTTTGTACCCGATCCTCTAGTTAAATCACCAGAGCAGCCTGGAACGTCCTGCCTTTAGTCTTACAGAAAAATACACCCTGATTTGTTTAAACCACTGTGGTCAAGGGTCAAGTTCTCTGTTACTTAACAGCTGAAAGCATTCCTAACCCAAAGAAACAAATTAGAGATGTATTTCAAGCAGAGCAATGTCTGTGCTCCAATATTTTGGCCACCTGATGTGAAGAGCCAGTTCATTAGAAAAGACTCCGATGCTGGGAAAGATTGAAGGCAGGAGGAGAAGGGGATGACAGAGGGCGGGACAGTTGTATGGCATCACAGACTCAATCCACATGAGTTTGAGAAACTCTGAGAGATAGTGAAAGACAGGGAAGCCTGACGAGCTGCAGTCCATGGGGTTCGAAAGAGTCGGACATGACTGAGCGACTGAACAACAATGTCTATGCAGAGGGTCAGTTTTGCCAATAGGTAGAACATGACCTTAGAAAGGCAGGAGTGAGCATGGATCACAGAAGAGAGAAGAGATTGTGACACAGCAGGAAATGAGGCTAAAAGTGAAAGCCCCGGGATATTTTGTTTTTGAATTTGGAGTTGTATCTTATTGATAATTACAAGCCAACAGGGAAATGTATGCAGTTAAGTGACATGCTCAACATTGCTTCCCAGGTGGCTGCCAAGCAGGAGACCTGGGTTTGATCCCTGGGTTGGGAAGATGCCCTGGAGAAGGAAATGGCAACCCACTCCAGTCTTCTGGCCTGGGAAATCCCATGGTCAGAGGAACCTGGCGAGCTATACTTCAAGGGGTCGAAGGAGTCAAACACAACTCAATGATTAAACCATCACCACCAAGCTTCTGCAGGACCCTCAACCAGGTAAAGTCACAATATTCTCACCCATACAGCATTCTCAATAATACAATTATTTTAGGTTATGTAACACACAGTTCAGTTCAGTTCAGTTCAATCGCTCAGTTGTGTCCGACTCCTTGAGACCCCATGAATTGCAGCACGCCAGGCCTCCCTGTCCATCACAAACTCCCGGAGTTCACTCAGATTCATGTTTATCGAGTCGGTGATGCCATCCAGCCATCTCATCCTCTGTCGTCCCCTTCTCCTCCTGCCCCCAATCCCTCCCAGCATCAGAGTCTTTTCCAATGAGTCAACTCTTCGCATGAGGTAGCCAGAGTATTGGAGTTTCAGCTTGAGCATCAATCCTTCCAAAGAACACCCAGGACTGATCTCCTTTATAATGGACTGGTTGGATCTCCTTGCAGTCCAAGGGACTCTCAAGAGTCTTCTCCAACACCACAGTACTTCAGCACTCAGCTTTCTTCACAATCCAACTCTCACATCCATACATGACCACTGGAAAAACCATAGCCTTGACTAGATGGACCTTTATTGGCAAAGTAATGTCTCTGTTTTTGAATATGCTATCTAGGCTGGTCATAACTTTCCTTCCAAGGAGTAAGCGTCTTTTAATTTCATGGCTGCAATCACCATCTGCAGTTATTTTGGAGCCCCCAAAAATAAAGTCTGCCACTGTTTCCACTGTTTCCCCATCTATTTGCCATGAAGTGATGGGACCAGATGCCATGATCTTCGTTTTCTGAATGTTGAGCTTTAAGCCAACTTTTTCACTCTCCTCTTCCACTTTCATCAAGAGGCTTTTGAGTTCCTCTTCACTTTCTTCCATAAGGGTGGTATCATCTGCATATCTGAGGTAAATGATATTTCTCCCGGCAATCTTGATTCCAGCTTGTGCTTCTTCCAGCCCAGCTTTTCTCATGATGTACTCTGCATAGAAGTTAAATAAGCAGGGTGACAATATACAGCCTTGACGTACTCCTTTTCCTATTTGGAACCAGTCTGTTGTTCCATGTCCAGTTCTAACTGTTGCTTCCTGACCTGTATATAGGTTTCTCAAGAGTTACATACCACTTATTATCACAGGAAGGTCCTAAGTGCTTTACAAATACTGCTAAATTTAATCTTCATGTTTAACCCATAAATACTATTACCATTCCTGTTCTATAATATTGCCTCATTTATTATTATATATTGTTGTGGGAATTAATTGAAAACCATGCTTGGAAAATGCTTAACACAGTGTCTGACATGTTGAAAACCCTCAGTAGGAAATTAACTTCTGCTACTGCTTCGTTTTTTTATTTTTTCTGTTGAAATTGTTACAGCAAAATCTCTTTTCTTTTCTTTTTTTCTTACACTTCAAGTGGTAAATAGTAGTACAGAAACCTCATATTTCTTTTATTTCTTTGTCTGTCTCTGAGATGAGATGGTCAGGTTTATTGCTGGATAAATTATATACAGTAAATTTCACCCTTTAAATGATTGATGAGTTTAGACAAAAGTGTATTGTCATGTCTCCATCACCACTTTGGAATACTTTGTCACTTATTTCTACCACCCCCAAAAGTTCCCTCTTGTTTTTCTGCAAATCAATACTTTCCCCAGTCTAAGCCCCAGCAAGCACTGATCTGATTTTTCCCCTAAAAAGTTTTTTCTTTTACAAAATGTTATATAAGTGGAACCATACAGAGTGGATTATTTTGTTCTGACTTTTTTCACTTGGCAGAATGCTTTTGAGGTGTTGTTGCGTTATGTGCAGTTCATTCTTTTTATGGCTAGTATTATTCTAATATATAAATGTACAAATCCTTTATTAAATACATCACTTTCAAATATTTTCTCCTAGTCTGTAGCTAATCCTACTCTCTCCTCAGAATGTCTTTCAAAGAGCAGTAATTTTTATAATTAATTTATTTATTTTAATTGGAGGTTAATTACTTTACAGTACTATGGTGTTTTTTGCCATACATCGACATGAATCAGCCATGGGTGCACATGCGTTGCCTGATCCTGAACCTCCCTCCCACCTCCCTCCCCACCCCATCCCTCTGGGTTGTCCCAGAGCACCAGCTTCGGGTGCCCTGCTTCAATTTCAGTGCTCTGCATTGAACTTGCACTGGTCATCTGTTTTACATATGGTTATATACATGTTTCCAGAGAAGGCAATGGCACCCCACTCCAGTAACTCTTGCCTAGAAAATCCCATGGATGGAGGAGCCTGGAAGGCTGCAGTCCATGGGGTTGGGAGGGTCAGACATGACTGAGTGACTTCACTTTCACTTTTCACTTTCATGCATTGGAGAAGGAAATGGCAACCCACTCCAGTGTTATTGCCTGGAAAATCCCAGGGACGGGGGAGCCTGGTGGGCTGCCATCTATGGGGTCGCACAGAGTCGGACACGACTGAAGTGACTTAGCAGCATATACATGTTTCAATGCTATTCTCACAAATCATCCCACCCTCACCTTCTCCCACAGAATCCCAAAGTTTGTTCTTTACATCTGTGTCTCTTTTGCTGTCTTCCATATACAGTTGTCATTACCGTCAGACTCCACTGTCCATGGGATTTCCCAGGCAAGAATATTGGAGTGTGTTGCCATTTCTCTTTCCAGGGGACCTTCCCAACCCAGGGACTGAACATGTGTCTCCTCCATTGGCTGGCATTGTAGGCATATTCTTTACCACTAAGCCATGGATAGTTTGTAATCTTTATAGTTTACTTCTTTGTAACTCTATGTCATAATATTTTCTTCTATGTTCTTTTACAGAAGGCTTATGGCTTCATGGTTCTTTGGAAGGAATGATGCTAAAGCTGAAACTCCAGTACTTTGGCCACCTCATGCGAACAGTTGACTCATTGGAAAAGACTCTGATGCTGGGAGGGATTGGGGGCAGGAGGAGAAGGTGACGACAGAGGATGAGATGGCTGGGTGGCATCACTGACTCGATGGACATGAGTCTGAGTGAACTCCGGGAGTTTGTGATGGACAGGGAGGCCTGGCGTGCTGTGATTCATGAGGTCGCAAAGAGTTGGACACGACTGAGTGACTGAAATGAACTGAAAACTGAACTGAACTATGGCTTTATGGAACACATCCACCACAGTGATAAATTTTGAGTTGTATTTTTTTAAAGGCATGAAACATAGGTTAAAATTTATTATTCTGCATATGAACGTCAAATCATCCAATGCAGGAGATGCAAGAGACACAAGTCAAATCATTTAAATCATTAATCACTTCTTTAGTTAGACTACCTTTCCCGTATTGAATTAGCGCCATATCTTTGTTGAAAGTTCATCATCTGTATATGTGTAAGTTAATTTCTGAATTCTATTTAGGTTCATGGATTTATATATCTTTCCAGTCTGTCTTAATTACTATAGCTTAATGTAAATTTCAAAATCAGGTCATGGGACAGTCCTTAATTTTATCTTTTCCCCAAATTTGGCTACTTTAGGTCTTTTGATTTTCCATGTAAATAAATCTTATAGAAAGTTTGTCAATTTTTAGAAATGAATATGCTGGTATTTTGATTGGGATTGTGATGCATATGTAAACCTATAGATCAATTAGGGGAGAATTGACATTTAAGCAAATTTAAGTTTTCTGGCATGTGAAATGGCATATTTCTCCATTATTTAGAACTTCTTTGATTTTACTTAGGTAGATTTGTTTTATTAATATTTTATGTCTTACACATATATTGGTAAGTTTCTCTATAAATATTTCCTGGCTTAATGCTACTATAAATGGTATAGATTTTTAAACTTTAATTTTTAATTGCTTGTTGCTACTTTATAGGCAAACAATTGATTTTCATATTTATCTTCTGTCCTGTGAATCTGTTAAACTCATTTATTAATTCCAGAGGCACTTTTGTAGATGCTTTGGATTATTTATATAGATGATCGTATCATGTGCAAATAAAGACATATGTTTCTTTATTCCCAGTGTGTATCCTTTTATTTTTACCTCTTCCCAGGTGGTGCTAGTGGTAAAGAATCTGCCTGCCAATTCAGGAGATGCAAGAGACACAAGTTCAATCCCTGGGTCAGGAAGATTCCCTGGAATAAAAAGCATTCTTGCCTGGAAAATTCCATGGACAGAAGAGCCTGGCAAACAGTTGGATGTAACTGAGCAAATAAATAACTTCCTTTTATTTATTATCTTCTGTTTTACTTCACTGACTAAGACTTCCAAAGAATATGAATAGAAGTGATGAGAATGGGTACACATGCCTTGTTCCTTATCTGAGAGGAGAAGCATTCAGACTTCCACCATTAAATCTGATGTTAGCTGTCACTTTTCATGGATAAATTTTATTAGCTTCCAGAAGTTTCCTACTGTTTCTGGTTTAGTGAGAACTTTGATGATGAATGCATGTTGCATCTTGTCAAATTATTTTTCTGTATCTATTGAGCTGAGCACATGGTTTTGCTTTTATAGTCAGTTAAAATGGTGAATTATATGGATCTGGGGATGTTGAAACAACTTCACAATCCTTGGATAAACCCCAATTGTTCATGAAGCACTATCCTTTTTATAGCTAGCAGAATTCAGTCTGTTAGCATTTTGTTAAGGCTTTTTTTTTTTTTAACCTGTGTTCTATTTTCTGGAAGAGTTTGTGTAGCATATGTATTATTTCTTCCTTAAGCATTTGGTAGAATTCACCAGTGAAGCCATCTGGGCCTGCAGTTTTCTTTATGGGAAGATTTTTATCTACAGTAGATATAATGCTATTCAGGTTATCTGTTACTTCTTGGGTGAGCTTTGGAAATTTGTGTCCTTCCAGGATTTTGCACATTGCATAATTAACAAGTTATCAAATTTATTGGCATAAAGTTGCTTGTAATAATTGTTTGCTAGACTTTGATGTATATAAATTCTGTAGTGATGGTCCCTTTTTGTTCCTAATTCAGTGATTTGTTTTTCTCCCTCTTAATCAGTCAGACTAGATCTTTATCAAGTGAGTTGCACTTTTAAAAATAACCAACTTTTGAATTCATTGCTTTTTCTTTATTCAGTTCAGTTCAGTTGCTCAGTCATGCCTTACTCTTTGCGACCCCATGGACTATAGCACACCAGGCTTCCGTGTCCATCATTAACTCCTGGAGCTTGCTCAGACTCAAGTCCATCAAGTTGGTGATGCCACCCAACCATTCCATCCTCTGTATTTATTAGTTTATTGCTTTTTCATTTTGTTGATTTTTGCTCTAACATTGCTAATTTTCTTCCTTCTTACTTTGTGCTTAATTTCATCTTCTTTTTCTAGTTTTTAAGGTGGATGTTTTTTTCCTTCATTTAAGAACTTTCTTATTTTCTAATATAAACATCTGTGCTGTGAGATGTGCCAAGTTGCTTCAGTCATGTCTGACTCTGTGATGCTATGGACTGTACCCCACTAGGCTCCTCTGTCCATGAGATTTTCCAGGCAAGAATACTGGAGTGGGTTGCCATTTCCTGCTCCAGGGGATCTTCCTGACCCAGGGACTGAACTTGTGTCTCTTAGGTCTCTGCATTGGCAGGTGGGTTCTTTTACCACTAGTGGACCTGGGAAGCCCACTTTGGAAAGAAAGAATATAAACATTTGATGCCATAAATTTCCCTCTAGGCACTGCTTTAGTAGCATCTCACAAATTTTATATGATTATTTCATTTTCATTCAATTCAAACTAACTTCTAAGTACCTTCTGGTTTCTTCTTTGATCCATGGATTATTAGAAATGTGTTTACTTTTAAACACTTTGGAATTTTTCCAGGTATCTTTCTGTTCTAATTTAATCTTATTATGGTCATAAAACATATTTTCTGTGATTTCAATCATTTAAATTTGTTGAAATTTTATTTCATGATCCAGAAATTTGGTAAATGTTCCATACGCATTTTATTTTTTAATTTTTATTTTTTTAATTGTTATAGGAAATTTTATTTAAACAAAATATATCCAAACATTATCATCTCGACATTAATCAATATTAAAAATTAGTGCAATATTTTACATCCCTTCTTTTTTACTCTATCTTCAAAATTCTATACATATTTTGCACTTACATACATCTCAATTCAAAGGCCAATTTTTAAAAACTAGAGTATAATTGCTTTACAGTGTTGTGTTAGTTTTTGCCGTACAACAAGTGAATCCCCTATATGTGCACATATATCCCCTCACTCTTGGATCTCCCTCCCACCCCACCCTTTTAGGACAACAGAGAGCACTGAGCTGAGCTCTCTGTGCTATATAGCAGCTTCCCACTAGCTTTCTATTTTACACACAATAGTGTAATCATGTCATGTCTTCTGCTGAGAGTAGAAGTAGAATAGTCAACTATTCTAAATGACAATTACGTATAGTTGATTGATAGTGGGATGTTTTGATTTTCCATATATTTGCTGATTTTTTTAAACCTCTCTATCATTTGCTGAAAGATCAGTTGTGAAGTCACCAAGTTAATTGTTGATTCAACTGTTTCTTTTTAACTATCAGTTTCTGCTCATATCTTTTGAAGCTCTAAGGACAAACACATTAAGATTGTTATGTCTTCTTGATGAATTGATATACTGTAATGTATCTCTGCATCTTGGCTATATCCTGTGTTCTGAAGTTTAGTTTGTCTCATATTAACATATTTATTCCAGCTTTCTCATAATTAGTTTTTCTTGCTATGTACAGTTTCTGTCTTTTCTCTTTTAACATCTACATCTGTCTATTTAAATTGGATTTTCCTGTAGGCACATATAATTGAGTCTTGCATTTAGATTCAATTTGATAATGTTTGTCTTTTAATCAGGATGTTTATATCACCTAAATTTATCATAATGACTATAATTGGGTTTAAATCCATCCTCTTCACAGTCACTTTCTATTTGTTTCATCTATTCTTTGTTCCTTTTTTCCTTTGTTTCCAACCTTCTTTTGAACTAATCCAGTATTTCTTACGCCATTTCATCTTCTCCATGGCTTATTACTTATACTTTCTCTTTTTGGTGATAGCTTTAGGGCAGTGATTCTCAAACAGGCAGTTTTTTCCTCCTAGGTATATATGTCAATGTCTAGAGATACCTTCTTTTTACATGACTCAGTGGAAGTTTTGCTGGTATCTCCCTGGTACAGGTCAAGGATTTTGCTAGTGTGAAAGTGTTAGTTGCTTAGTTTTGTCTAGCTCTGTGTGACCTCATGGACTGTAGCCCGCTAGGCTCCTCTGTCCATGGGATTCTCCAGACAAGAATACTGGAGCAGGTTGCCATGTAGGGGATCTTTTTGACATAGGTATCAAACCTGGATCTCCTGCACTTCAAGTAGATTCTTTACCATCTGAGCCACCAGGGAATTTGCTAAACATCCTATAATGACAGGATGTAACCACATCAGAAGTGTCAGTGTTTGTCTGGGAGGCTCCATGTGACTTCACATTTCTCTCATTTCTTTCACACAACCCACAACTCTCTCTCACAGCTGCATCTTCTCTCATATTTCACTGAGCAAAGAGAAACCATCAGACACAGAGCCCCTCCCTTTCCTTCCACCAGAGCTTCACAACTCACGTTCTGCATCCTGCTTGGTGGATGTTCTTCTCCCATCAAGTCCTGTTCCCCAACAACCACTCAGCCACACAGCCTCACTATCCAAAGGGCTCTGCTCCCTCAGTGAAGCACACACTCTTGCATCATCAGTCAATTTCCATTAGGTCATTTTTCATCAGCACACTTGTAGACTCTAATATCTCCCTTCTTAAAGCAAACCAATTATTCTCTGTTGACCTCCCATCACCCAATCAGCAAGCACCACAAAGGTGTCCATACCTGGTTGCTCCTTATCACCCCTGGCCATCTCTACTCTATGGAATGGTTCCCCACCATCTCTGGAATGGCTCCTCCACATCCAGTTTCATCTGATATGACTCTCACACGATCCCTGACCACTCTGTCAAAAATAGGTCATCCTCTCTTAGTTTCTTTCTCAAGCTATTAATTCCTTCAGACTGCTTATTAATACACATTTTTCTCTGTGTTTTTTAACAATGGGCTGTTTGCTCCCTCACCAGAATGTAAACTATGTACATACATAAATTATGTCCAACATGCCCACTTTTGTATTATCCATGAACAGCAATAGAACCTGGCATAGAGTAGAGGCCCAAAATATTCCAGGATGACTACTGACTATACAAATAAATTAATTAATGGGACAGTGCCATAGAAAATGGGCTTCCCAGGTGGCCCTGGTGGTAAGAAATCGGCCTGCCAATGCAGGAGATGCAAAAGATGCAGGTTAGATTCCCAAGTCGGGAAGATCCTCTGGAGTAGGAAATGGTACCTGTGTCCAGTATTCTTGCCTGGGAAATTCCGTGGGCAGAGGAGCCTAGTGGGCTACAGTTCATGGGGCCACAAAGAGTCAGACATGACTGAGCAACCAAGCACAGCACATAGACAGATCGATTTAAATTCACTATTTCCCAAGCATAGCTACAAAGCCTTCATAAGTTTCTCATTTCCAATTTTAAGAATTCAAACGTAGATGATTCACAGTGTCCCAGCTCTCTGTGAGGTGCATTTGCCTTTTTATTTTCTGTATAGAGTTGCAATCTACAAAAAATAAAGGAAATAATTTTATAAAATATACGGCATTGTCATTTCAAAATGGCTACAATTTAACTTTTTTAAGATCCCCATTTAACTGTAGGTTTGATTTCTATGTCTGTGAGTCCGTTTCTCTTTTGTATTATTTTTTAAATACCACATACAGGTGATATCATACAATATTTGTCTTTCTCTGTCTGATTTACTTCACTTAGTATGATAATCTCTAGGTCCATCCATGTTATTACAAGTAGCATTATTTTTCAGGGTTGAATTACACTCTACGGTTGGTGGTGGTGATTTAGTTGCTAAGTTGTGTCCAACTCATGACCCCATGGACTGTAGCCTACCAGGCTTCTCTGTCCATGGGATTTCCCAGGCAAGAATACTGGAGTGTGTTGCCATTTCCTTCTCCGGGACATCTTCCCAACCCAGGGATTGAACCTGCATCTCCTGCATTGCAGGCAAATTCTTTACCATTGAGCCACCAGGGAAGCCCCACTCTATGGTTAACAAAGGGGCAAAGAAGGTAAATAAGGGACAAATTAGGAGTATGGGGTTAACGGATACAAACTACTGTACATAAAATAGATTAAAAACAAAGATTTACTTATAGCACAGGGAACTATACTCAATATCTAGTAATAACGTAGAACAGAAAACAATATGAAAATACATATACACATATACCTGAATCACTTTGTTGTACATCTGAAACTAACACAATATTGTAAACCCACTATACTTCAATAACAAATTTTAAAAAGATCCCCCCTTACCATTTCTTGCAGTTTTCAAAGAGCACTACCATACGTTCAAAAGAGCTTTATGTTTCACAGAAAACACACGCCTCCTTTTTTCGTATTTCATTTGCCATCCTTGGCGATAACCACTAGAGTATTTTTATATAAATCAAAGTCTCTCCCTTTTAGTCCAATCACTTTTCTGGTCTCATATGTACACTGGTGTCACACACCATTGTGACATCACAGCACTTTATCATGAAGGTATTTGTGATGCTGTGAGCAAAGTTTATAGCGTCTGGTCTTTCATTTAGCTTTAGCATAGCCCAGGGATGGGCTTTTCTGCTTTGGATGTTATCAAAGCTTTGATATTGAAACTATTCTTAGAAGTGGGGGATTGTCTTCATAACTATGTGATGTTAAACAGAAGCATTTCAAAAGGAGAAGAAATTTTCCAAAAACCTAAAATCACCCAGTGCTTCCACTTCTGGAAATACCAGGAAAACAGAAACACTCCTTCAGGCTTTCTACTAATCACCCTCTGATCTTTGGGTTGCAGTAAAAACCCCACAGGCAAACATTGGATGGCACAAATTCCTCTGAAAAACAATTGTTCAGCCATCTTACAAGACTTCAATCCGTCTCAGCTTCATTATCTGACAGATGTCTAGAAAACTGGATTCTGGTTATTTTAACAGTTTTGCAGACAGACAAAATCATCAAGGTGCAGGGGAACTTGTTGCCACCAAACTATCTCTTTTTATTTTACGTTAAGAAAATTATTCGGAGGATAATTTTTTTACAATGTTGTATTGGTTTCTGCCATACAACGATGTAAATCAACCATAAGTATACATATGGCCCCTCCCTCTTGAACCTCTCTCCAACCCTCTCCCCACCCCATTCCACCCCTCTAGGTCATCACAGAGCACAAAGGGAGCTCCTTGTATTATACAGCAACTTCCCACTAGCTATCTATTTTACATATGGTAATGGAACAACAGACTGGTTCCAAATAGGAAAAGGAGTACATCAAGGCTGTATATTGTCACCCTGCTTATTTAACTTCTATGCAGAGTACATCATGAGCAATGCTGGGCTGGAAGAAGCACAAGCTGGAATCAAGATTGCTGGGAGAAATATCAATCACCTTAGATATGCAGATGACACCACCCTTATGGCAGAAAGGGAAGAGGAACTCAAAAGCCTCTTGATGAAAGTGGAAGAGGAGAGTGAAAAAGTTGGCTTAAAGCTCAACATTCAGAAAATGAAGATCATGGCATCTGGTCCCATCACTTCATGGCAAATAGATGGGGAAACAGTGGCAGACTTTATTTTGGGGGGCTCCAAAATCACTGCAGATGGTGACTGCAGCCATGAAATTAAAAGACGCTTACTCCTTGGAAGAAAAGTTATGACCAGCCTAGATAGCATATTCAAAAGCAGAGACATTACTTTGCCGACTAAGGTCCGTCTAGTCAAGGCTATGGTTTTTCCAGTGGTCATGTATGGATGTGAGAGTTGGACTGTGAAGAAAGCTGAGCACCGAAGAATTGATGCTTTTGAACTGTGGTGTTGGAGAAGACTCTTGAGAGTCCCTTGGACTGCAAGGAGATCCAACCAGTCCATTCTAAAAGTCCAAATCAGCCCTGGATGTTCTTTGGAAGGAATGATGCTAAAGCTGAAACTCCAGTACTTTGGCCACCTCATGCAGAGTTGACTCACTGGAAAAGACTCTGATGCTGGGAGGGATTGGGGGCAGGAGGAGAAGGGGATGATAGAGGATGAGATGGCTGGATGGCATCACTGACTCGATGGACGTGAGTCTGAGTGAACTCTGGGAGATGGTGATGGACAGGGAGGCCTGAGGTGCTGCAATTCATGGGGTCGAAAAGAGTCGGACACGACTGAGCGACTGAACTGAACTGAACTGAACTGAATGTATGTTTCAAAGCTACTCTCTCAATTCTTCTCACCCTCTCCCTCCCCCCCGCCCCCCCCCCCACAAGTCTGTTCTCTATGTCTGCATCTCTATCCTTGCCCTGCAAATAGGTTCATCATTATCATTTTTTATTTCCCATTCTTATAGCTCAATTCTTTTATTTAAAATGCTATTCTATCCCAAGAGAATTCAATTATTAATTTCTTCAAGCACCACAGTGTTTAAGCAGTGAACTGGGGCAATGCTACTGTTTGATTAGTGGTTTTCAAGAGACCAAAGTTACCTAAAGGGCAATGTTGCTTATTGTTTTAGGGGGAAAATGTACCCTTGTTCTAATAATGTATGATATGTATTTTAACTGGACTTAATTTTCTCCTGTCACTCCAGTTTTCTTTGCCTTTGGGAAATATTTTGAATTTTGAGCATCATAATAGCAAATTGTGACTGGTGAAAATCTTAACAACTCATGTTGAAGGATGCTTGCTGGTTTCCTCCAAAGAACCTTAGAAAAACCTGAGAAATGTTGAAACTAGTGCTTTTAGCAACATAGGACTCTAAGAAGAAGAGCTCTTTGGATTATTTTAAAAAAGAATTTTGGAAAGTAACTGATGACTTTCTCAAGGAGAAATGTATCCCCCTGTAATAATTAAGGAAATCTTGAATATCTAATTCTATGTGGCATTTCCCCCCTCACATTTACTAAGGTACATGATTTGGTCAGGGAGGAAGGAATTTTCCTTTAATTTTCTAGCTTCTTCTGACTGGTCTGAGAGTAGAATTGACATGAACAAGAGGAAACCAAACAGAAATTTAATAACATGTAGACATGGGACATGAGTTTGAGCAAACTCTGGGAGATAGTAAAGGACAGAGGAGTCTGGTGTGCTGCAGTTCATGGGGTAGCAAAGAGTTGGACACAACTTAGAACCTGAACAACAACAAGACATGGGAAAGACTCAGGAAAACTTGGCAAAATGGTCACAAAATTGGCCAAAGCCTTTATCTTGAATACAGTTTGACTAAAGACAAAGAGAATGTTGAGGGTAGGGGATTGGGACTACAAAGGGGAGGAAGGCCATTCACATGGAGATGGAAAAGCAAAGGTCTGATAAACACATATCTGCTGGCCCTTCAGAGACAAGGGGACCCAGAGAGGACTCTGATCTTCAGGCCTTGTCAGTTTCTCCTAGCACCCTTAGCCCACCTTCTTTGTTGATATCGCCAGCAATACTTCTAGTAATATTTAAGGAATAGGCCTTCTATCTAAATTATTTCAGGCAAATATTGTTGTTTTCCAGTCACTAAGTCATGTCCAACTTTTTGTGACTCCACGGACTGTAGCATGCCAGGCTCTTCTATTCTCCGCTATCTCCCAGAGCTTGCTCAAATTCATGTTCATTGAGTCGATGATGCTATCTAACCATTTCATCCTCTCTTTCCCCCTTCTCCTCCTGCTTTCACTCTTTCCCAGCATCGGGGTCTTTTCTAATGAGTCAGCTCTTCAAATCAGGTAGCCAAAGTATTAGAGCTTCAGCTTCAGCATCAGTCCTTCCAGTGAATATTCAGGGTTGATTTCCTTTAGGACTGATCTCCTTGTTGTCCAAGGGATTATAGTTTTCTCCAGCACCACAATTCAAAAGCAGTTATGAAAAGGTCAAAAGTTCTTCCCAAGCCTTTTGGGCCTTAATTGTTTTCAGCTTGAAATAATTTGTATGCCAAAGAGACACATTTGGGGGGGACAAATTTTATTCCCCTATAATATACGTGTGACAAATTACTGGCTTCACTACCCTTTACAATGAGTCATTTTAAACATGGTGAAGCTAACTAATTAACAGAGGCCTAAATGTCAAGGTGCCCTTTCTACGATGATGGTCATAGAACTACATAAGAATTGATAATTTCAAAAGTATTTTTTACACATTAACATGATTATTTCAATATTAAATTCTGTCTGTGACATAGGATAAATATAATTTTGTGTTTGTGCCTAGTGCTAGAAAAAAACACACATGTTCTCTAAAGATAGTTGAATCCTGATTGTTTTAAGTTTACAGTCTTCTGTGTGTGTGTTAGTCACTCAGTCATGTCCAACTTTTTGTGAACCCATGGATTGTAGCCAGCCAGGCTCCTCTGTCAATGGAATTCTCCAGGCAAGAATACTGGAGTGAGTTGCCATTTCTTTCTCCAGAGGATCTTCCCAACCCAGGGATCGCACTTGAGTCTCCTGCACTACAGGCAGATTTTTTACATCTTTTTTTATTTTTATTTTTACTTTATTTTGCTTTACAATACTGTGTTGGTTTTGCCATACATTGACACGAATCAGCCACGGGTGTACATGAGTTCCCAATCCTGAACCCCCCTCCCACCCCATATCATCTCTCTGGATCATCCCCGTGCACCAACCCCAAGCATCCTGTATCCTGTATCGAACATAGACTGATGATTCATTTCTTACCTGATAGTATACATGTTTCAATGCCATTCTCCCAAATCATCCCACCCTTTCCCTCTCCCACAGAGTCTAAAAGTCTGTTCTATACATCCGTGTCTCTTTTGCTGTCTCACATAAAGGGTTATAATTACCATCTTTCTAAATTCCATATATATGTGTTAGTATACTGTATTGGTGTATACTGTATTTTTTACATCTGAGCTACCAAGGAAGCCTGACAGTGTATTATTGATGTGAAAAACCTGTCAATGCAGTTGGCATTGGCTTATTTCCCTGGAGTTCTTGAAGTCCAACAACTTTAAATAGACCATCCAAGTCGCAGAAAGACAATCATTTTTTATGCCTAAGCAATATTTCTGTGTGTGTGTGTGTATCACATTTTTTAATCTCTTCATCTATCAATGGACACTCGTGAGGCTTCCATTTCTTGGCTATTGTAAATAGTGCTTCAGTAGACATCAGTTCAGTTCAGTCACTCAGTCGTATCTGACTCTTTGCAACCCCATGAATTTGAGCACGTCAGGCCTCCCTGTCTATAACCAACTCCTGGAGTTCACCCAAACTCATGTCCATCGAGTCGGTGATGCCATCCAGCCATCTCATCCTCGGTCATCACCTTCTCCTCCTGCCCCCAATCCCTCCCAGCATCAGAGTCTTTTCCAACAAGTCAACTCTTCACATGAGGTGGCCAAAGTACTGGAGTTTCAGCTTCAGCATCATTCCCTTCAAAGAAATCCCAGGGCTGATCTCCTTTCAAATGGACTGGTTGGATCTCTTTGCAGTCCAAGGGACTATCAAGAACACCACAGTTCAAAAGCATCAGTTCTTCGGCGCTCAGCTTTCTTCACAGTCCAACTCTCACATCCATACATGACCACTGGAAAAACCATAGCCTTGACTAGATGGATCTTTGTTGGCAAAGTAATGTCTCTGCTTTTGAATATGTTATCTAGGTTGGTTGCGGGGGGCGCTCCGCAGAAAGAGAGAGGGAGTGGAACTTCCCTCAGCAAAGCCGAGGGGTCCCGAGGAGAGGTGAGCCTGCTGTCCGCCAACCCAGCCCCTCGGCGAGAGACAATCAGACGCGACAGTGGTTCCGTCTAAGCAGTTCCGCTTTATTGCCACAAACTCTTGGTTTATATAGGCAAGCAGGGAAGTTTTGCGAGGGACTTCCTATAGTTGCACCAATCACATTAAAGGTCAAATCGTAATATGCCATAGTTGCACCACTCACGTTAAAGGTCAAATCATCATGCGCCTTCATTATAACAGGAGTCTATGGTGATCACGCGCTGTCCACCTGCACGGAAATCAAGAGAGCCAATCAAAAGTTTTGACAAACAACTTACGCCATGCCCTCATCTCTTCCTCCAGGCGCCATCTTAGCTCTAAACCGCAATGCTAGCCCTCCTTTTTTAAGGTTTCCCATTTAGGGCCCCACAGTTGGTCACAATTTTTCTTCCAAGGAGCAAGCGACTTTTAATTTCATGGCTGCAGTCACCATCTTCAGTGATTTTGGAGCCCCCCAAAATAAAGTCTGACACTGTTTCCCCTGTTTCCCCATCTATTTCCCATGAAGTGATGGGACCAGATGCCATGATCTTCGTTTTCTGAATGTTGAGCTTTAAGCCAACTTTTTCACTCTCCTCTTCCACTTTCATCAAGAGGCTTTTGAGTTCCTCTTCACTTTCTGCCATAAGGGTGGTATCATCTGCATATCTGAGGTGATTGATATTTCTCCAGGCAATCTTGATTCCAGCTTGTGCTCCTTCCAGCCCAGCGTTTCTCATGATGTACTCTGCATAGAAGTTAAATAAGCAGGGTGACAAGATACAGCCTTGACGTCCTCCTTTTCCTATTTGGAACCAGTCTGTTCCATTTCCAGTTCTAACTGTTGCTTCCTGATCTGCATATATAGGTTTCTCAAGAGGCAGGTCAGGTGGTCTGGTATTCCCAACTCTTTCAGAATTTTCCACAGTTTATTGTGATCCACACAGTCAAAGGCTTTGGACATAGGATGTGTATATCTTTTCAAATTAGTGTTTTCACGTTTCTAAAGACATTTCAAGACTGGAATTTCTGGATCAGATAGCAGTTCTATTTTTAAATTTTTGGGGACTCTCCATACTGTTTTCCATCATGTCTACACCTATTTATATTCCTACCAACAGTGCGCAAGTGTTCCCTTTTCTCCTCACCCTCGCCAATACTTGTTATTTTCTTTTTGATAATAATCATTTTGACATGTTGTGAGATGATATCTCATTGTGGTTTTGATTTGCTTTTACCTCATGATTGTGATTTTGAGATCTTTTTACTCATCTATTGATCATCTGTGTATCTTCCTTAGGAAAATACCTATTCAGATCTTCTATTTTTTAATCAAGTTGCTCAGGTTTTTTTTTTTTTTTTTTGATGTTGAGTTTTATGAGCACTTTGCATGTTTCATATATTAACCTCTATTGAATGTATCATTTGCAAACATCTTCTCCCATTTGGTAGGCCCCTTTTCATTTTATTAATAGTTTCCCTCCTTATGCAAAAGCTTTTTAGTTTCATATAGTCTCATCTGCTTATTCTTGTTTTTGTTTCCCTTGCCTGACATTGAAAAAAAGTATTTCTAAGCCTAATGTCAAAGAGTTAATTTTCTTCTAATTTCCTAGAATTTTCTTCTAGAATTTTTATGGTTTCATGTCTTACATTTAAGTCCTTAAGCCATTTTGAATTTATTTTTGTATATGTGTGAGAAAGTAGTCTTGTTTCCCCAATACTATTGAAGGGGCTGTCTCTTCTCCGCTGTATATTCTTGCCCTCTTTGTTGTAGATTAATCGCCCATGTAAGTGCAGTTTCATTTCTGGGCTCTTTATCCTGTTGCATTGATTTATGTATCTGTTGTGGTGCCAGGGCCACAGTTTTGATTACTGTGGATATGTGTTATAGTTTGAAATCAAGGAGCATGACACCTCCAGCTTCATTCTTCTTTCTCAAGATTGTCTGGCTATTTGGAGTCTTTTGTGTTTCCATACATATTTTGCAACTGTTAGTTCTAGTTCTGTGAAATATACCATCAATATTTTGAAAGAGATTGTGTTGAATGTGTATATTCCTTTGGGAGGTATGACATTTCAATAATATTAATTCTTCCAATTCATGAGCATGGGATATCTTTCTGTTCATGTTATCTTCAGCTTCTTTCATCAGAGTCTTATAGTTTTGTGAGTAGAGGTCTTTTACCTCTTTAGTTAGATTTATTCCTAGATATTTTGTTCTTTTTCATGTAATTATAACGGACTTGGAGGCTATTATGGTGAGTGAAATGTCAGACAAAGAAAAATCCTTTATGACTTCACTTACATATGGACTTTTAACAAAACAAAACAAATAACAAAGATAAACAAAGTGATAGGAACAAACAGGTGGTTGCCAGAAGAAGGGAAAGGTTGTTGGGGGTCAGACAGAATTAAGTGAGGGAGATTAAGAGGTACAATCTTCAAGTTATAAAATAAATGGGTCATGAGGACACAATGTGCACTGTAGGGAATATAGTCAATAATTATGTAAATATATGGTGATAGATTGTAAATAGATTTTCATGGTGATTATTTTGGAATATATAGAAATAACAAATCACTATGCTGTGTCATAAGAACTAACATAGTCTTATAGGTCAATTATACTTCAAAAACAAGCAAATGAACTCATAGAAAAAGAAGCTAAAGCCTAAACCACACACCTAGGCTGGTCATGAATTCCTAACTCTTGTAACTGTGTGGGATGTGCGCTAAGTCACTTCAGTCATGTCTGATTCTGTGATGCAACAGACTGTAGTCTGCCAGGCTCCTTGGTCCATCGGATTTTCCAGACAAGAACACTGGAGTAGGGTGCCATGCCCTCCTCCAGGGGACCTTCCCAACTCAGACGTCAAACCCTCATCTCTTATGTCTCCTGCATTGGCAGGCAGGTTCTTTACCACTGAGCCACCTGGGAAGCCCAATTGTATAGGATAATAAATATTTACTATTGTTTTAAGCTGCTAGGTTTGGAGTACTTTTTTTTACACAGCAACAGATAGCTAATACAAGTGCTTATAATGTGAAACTCCATTTTATCTTAGCCATCAATTGCTCACAATTTTCCCATTAACATTCTAGCTTGAAGAACTTCACACAATCCAGCTCTAACTGATTTCTTCCTCAAAATTAGATTTGCATTAAACATTTTGTCAAGAATAGTACATCAATGACACCTTATTCCCAACTATCTATCTTGCTTATCCATTAGGATTCAGATTAAATATTGCTTCTCTAGTGTTTGCCGACAAAGGTCTGTCTAGTCAAGACTATGGTTTTTCCTGTGGTCATGTATGGATGTGAAAGTTGGACTGTGAAGAAGGCTGAGCGCTGAAGAATTGATGCTTTTGAACTATAGTGTTGGAGAAGACTCTTGAGAGTCCCTTGGACTGCAAGGAGATCCAACCAGTCCATTCTGAAGGAGATCAACCCTGGGGTTTCTTTGGAAGGAATGATGCTAAAGCTGGAGCTCCAGTACTTTGGCCACCTCATGCAAAGAGTTGACTCATTGGAAAAGACTCTGATGCTGGGAGGGATTGAGGGCAGGAGGAGAAAGGGACGACTGAGGATGAGATGGCTGGATGGCATCACGGACTCGATGGACGTGAGTCTGAGTGAACTCCGGGAGATGGTGATGGACAGGGAGGGCTGGCGTGCTGCGATTCATGGGATCGCAAAGAGTCGGACACGACTGAGCGACTGAACTGAACTGAACTGAGTGTCAGAATTTCTCTCTGTTATACTCTTACATGGAGAAGGAAATAGGAACCCACTCAAGTAATTTGCCTGGAAAATTCTATGGACAGAGGAGTCTGGTGGGCTACAGTCCATGGTGTCGCAGAGTTGGACACAACTGAGCAACTAAACAACCAACAACAACATACTGTTTCATACAACATGGCTTCTTTCTCAAAGTGCTTTCCCCAATCACACTATCCTAAATGCAAATCTTAGGTTAATGTCTGTTGTCCCCAGAGCATAAATATTCTGCAAGATCAGGGACTACATCTCTGTTTTATTCAGTTTTAGTACTGTTCTTGGGAAAGGAGTGAATTCTCATCAAATAGTTGTTGAATCAATACACTCATGAATAAAGTCATTGATTTATATCTACTTTATCCAGCTATTCATATATGCATATTAATTTTACCTCAAATCCATTGGATGCCTAATATACATTGGGCCTGTGTTGGGTATTTTTTTAAAAATAGCTATAATTCAATGAAATATGCAATGTTCATTTATAAATCTGTTCATTCAAATTATCTATGAATGTTTATAAAGTGTAATATTTTGCATTAGGGACTTAGATTACTGGCTAGTTGGTGCAATTACAAACTTCAAACCCTTTAAGCAATAAAATGAGCCATAATCTCTTTAATACATTTTAAATACTCAAGGAGAAGCTATATATGACCAATATATATGTATATATTGGTCAGAAACAATAATGTTCCAAAAATGTGTGATCTTGTTTCATCTGCTAATCTAACTCCAAAGAGAGGAAATATAAGCACTCTACCCTTTTTCTACAATATTTGGGGGATTTTGGAAGGGATTTCCTCTTCGATTTATAGCAAATCGATTTTTTAGTTTAACAAAAATGTTTATGAATTTTATGATAGAAGTCTCTATGCACAGATGGTCAGAAAAACAAAAGGGATGAACGTGGATAGTTTAATGGAAGGAATTGAAATTGCTAAGTTGGGAAGGGTTTGTATTTGCTGCCAAATGTAGCAGAGAAGCAAATACATCAATGCAGGAGCACATTTATCAACTTAACACATGCTTGTTGTGTGGCTGCATCCCACTTGACTGTACTGAGCATCCTCACTCAGTGAAATTGGCTGGAACCTCTTTATTTGTTTATTTTTGGATGGGAAAATCTGTGCCCAGTGCTCAAAAGTTCCTCTGGGTATACCAATCATATCAATTACCAAGAAAAAACAAAGGACGACGGAAACAA